>NC_071109.1:34802500-34942500 GCF_024256425.1 Clarias gariepinus
CGCAGTAGAACGTCTGAACGGTGCGAATGTTTTAAAGGTCGTACGTCTGTGAATGACGATCCTGGCTGAGGTGTCTCGGAGCTCACTGCAGTTGTGAAGATTATGAACATTCACCGAGTGGAACGCTGGAATAATTCGTCACCAACTTTCAAGAGAGACACATCTGTGTGTGTGAACTGTACACACACTCATTCACCAACACCACTCACACACTACAGGGACTCGGCTGGGAGGTATCGCCACGTCCTCCATACAGTCCTGACCTGCTCCAAGATGTTTACACATGTTTGGGACATTACAGGAGTTCCTGGGAGGCCGGCGTTTCAGATGTTAATCAGACAGACAGTCCGATCTCGGCTCCGGTGTACTGAGAGAACTTTCTACCCTGATGGTGTCCAGGCTCTAGTGAGACACTGGGATAAGTGCATTAGTGTATCAGGGGATTATATAGAGACATAAAGGGAGTTTATCTCTCAGGACTGAGTTCTGTTATTCTGTACAATCAAAAGTCCCTCTTTGACTCGAACACCTGTCGTGTTGCATCAAGGTTTACCTTAATTATACACCAGACAAGAAGTTTGTAGAAATATGGTTTTCTTTCTAAAACCCAGACATGAAGTCAGACTGTCCAGGACTCTTTGTCCATTCATGAACATCTATGTTTTTTAACCCATTGAAAAAATAAACAAGTGCAAAATGTTTCAGGAACGTTCTGCAGACTGAGTTCACACTAAGTGATGACAAAAACTAAAATTCTGTGTAATAAATATGAACCATGAATAGAATGGGAAACTTCTTCTCCATGGCTGCTCAGCTGAGAAGTTTCACATGTAGAAAACAAACCATAACCACAGAGGAAGTGATGGAGGTGGATCTCTGAACATCGACTACAATACCTAGAAGGTTAACTACAGAGAACACCATAACTATTGGAACACTTCATGTAAATGGCACAAGTTATAATAAGTATAAATTCTGACCTTTCACCAACATAAACACAGTGTGGTGTCCTTGTGATTCTCTCTCTTTATTTATCTCACTTTGTTTTTTAATATAAGACTTTGTGGCAGTTTAATTATTTTAGACATAAATCATTAATTCTTTTTTTTTTTTTTTACAAATTTATTGCCAATAAGACATCTGTTAGGTGCATAAGTATTCACCCCCATACTCTGTCGAACCACCTACAGCTGCACATCTGGATCCTGATGATTCTACTTCTAGTAACTGGTACTGAAACAGTTCTCCAGGATTGTGTTATTCCCAGGGGTGGCCAGAGAACCTCACATACGATTATTGTACAACATTTAAAATATATTCAGTGCCAAATTGCATGTGGTGAGTGTGTGAGTGTGTGTGTGTGAGTGTGTGTGTGTGTGTGTGTGCAGTTTTCATGCATCTGTGATTTACTTGAGTATTTATATTAGTGGAGACATTTTACTCAATCTTTTTACTAAAGTTTTACTTTTACTTCACTATATCCCTCAACAAACTTTTATACTTTCTCCTTCACTACATGTCTGCACGGTGTTGTGTTAAATAACAGCAGTGATGCGCAGCATTAGAAGAAGAAATATCGCCAACTTTTGACTATTTTGTGTAAATGCGTGATTTGCTTTGTCTCAGTGAAACACTCAACCATGTAGCAGGTGTTTAAAATCATAAGCAGAGATACAATAGTTACAGATAGCAGGGACAGATCATGTTTACAGTCTGGAAGCAGAGAGAGAGATTATTTTACCATTACGATGGCTACGTTAACCTAATGCTAAACCTTAGTGCTGATACATAAGAACATTTAAAGGTAAGTACTGTTAGACCTTTAAGTACAAATGTAACTGGAGGACGTTTCCTTTTACCGGAGTAATATTTTACCTGCTGAATCTCCACTTTTACTCAAGTCCAGGATTTGTGAACTTCCCCATCTGGTTACCTGGACCATAATACAGGCTGCAGAATTCTTTAACTCACTGTTTTTATGGACATTGTGGTACCCTGTTTTTGTTTGTATGCGTCTATTTATTGTATATATGTTTTTTGTTTGTTTATTTATGTGTGAGTTTGTTTCTTTGTTTGTTATTTTAATCCTGTCTTTTTTTCTTCTGCTTCATAAAATAAACTCTAAATAAATCCACTGTTTTAGTTCTAGTTTTCCGCTGTGTTTGTTAGTTTACACTTTTAATCCAGACTATTATAAATTCATACAGTCAAATTCTTCAGCCTGCTGTGATGGAACACCATAAAAAAAAAAAATTAAAATAATAATAATAATAATAAATTGTGTATGTGTGAGAAAAATGTGTCTAGATAATAATGAGATGAATGAATAAAATGTCTCTGATGAGCAAGCTGAGGGCGACAGTGGCAAGGGAACACTCCCTGAGATGGTAATAGGAAGAAACCTTGAGAGGAACCAGACTCAACAGGGAACCCATCCTCATCTGGGTGATAACAGATAGAGATGATATAACACCATGTGTGTTAGGAGGCTGGAAGTTCAATATACCAGAAATACAATTAAATTAAATTTTATAAATTTAATTAAATTAACATGAAGTCCAGTTCAGTCAGTAGGTGCAGAGGGCAGATAGGGTCTGGATCACTGGGAGCACAGGAGCAGGATGTGTAGCTCCAATCATAATAAGGCAGAATTCAGCTGGAGCTGGTCCTTCTCTGGATGCCTCAGGATCCTCACAGGGTTGGCCTTTATCTACTGAAGCTGGTACAATCTCCAGATGCCCCGGGATGGGTAGAAAAATACAGAACAGATGGAGAGAATTAGCGTAGTTGCCATTCAGGATAGATGTACTGAAATATGAAGTTATGGGATGAATTACGTGTATGCCAGATCAAAGAGATTCGCCTTGAGTCTACTTTTAAACTGGGAAACTGTGTCTAAATATGAAAAAGCCCTACCCCCTTTTGTAGATTTTGAAATTTTGGGAATTACAAGAAGTCCAGAGTTTTGTGATCTTAAGGAGCGTGGTGGATTATAGCGTATCAGAAGACTGGTTAGGTATGTGGGAGCTAAACCATTTAAAGCCTTGTATGTAAGTAATACTATTTTGTAATTAATTCTAAACTTAACAGGTAGCCAGTGCAGGGATGATATTGGGTCTAAAACTTCTGCTTCTGGATTTTGCTTCCTCATTCACACAGGCCCTGAGACTCAATAATAATAATAATAATAATAATAATAATAATAATAATAAATGAAGCATGCATAGAACCTGTTAATTCTGAGCAGTTTTTAAGTTTGAGACCAGAGATCATATTCCTCTATTACTACAGCATTTCACAAATAATGACATTTCACCTTATTTATGAATAATATATCACAATTGTCACTGTTCAAGGTCACATGCTAAAGTTTAAAACCTCAACGAGAGTCAAATATTCAGTACAGAGCAATTTGAGCTTATTTCTGTAAAATAAAATGCTGCTTTTTTATTTGTCTTATAAATGTCAAGAAGTATCTGCAAATACTTAATTCGCTGGTTTTAAACATTTGTTTCTTGAACACTGTGAAACATGACATCTTAGCAAGTGAAATGTTCTTAAATCTAGCCAAGATTATCTATACTTCCTTAAAATAAGAATAAAACAAACCTATTGTAATATTATTAAACTTAGTCCTAGTCTAATGGAAGGTGAAGATCTCTTGTTCTATTGGGAGAGAATGTTGCTTCTTTCAAAAATGTAATTCCTTAAAAATAATAAAATTTACTTCCAATTAAACAAGACATTTTTCTTTTGAATTTTTAGTAACAATTGTCTAAAAATGAGCTTAATAATCTTATATTTGGTTTATTGTAATCTTCTTTTAATAAATCATGAATAGGTTTTACTGGATTTAGGAGTAAAATACTGAGATACGTTTTCTTTATGTGGTGAAAGAAGCAAAACTGTCTGCTTTTGCCTAAAGATTTTGTAAAAATAAGTCTAGAAATAGCCTTGCACCATAAGGGGCTGGGTTTGAGAAGCTAGTCCTTCTGGATACAGCTACATACACCAGTCTCGTCTAACTGTTAAAGGAGGAGGCGTTGCAGTTACAGTATTTACAACGATAATCTGGCTATCGTACAAAAACACAGATTTAAATTTAATGCATTTGAAATTCTATATAGTTCATGAACTTTTTCAATAACAAAATCATACATATTAGGCAAAACATTCAGGCTTAAAAACCAGAAAATTTAAGTGATACAGATGATAAATTAATCACATCACATCAGAACCTAGAATACTTTACTCCCCTTGAAGCGAGAGAACTATTTTCACTCATCTCCTCTTCAAAATCGTCAACCTGTGAATTAGATCCTATACCAACACATTTTCTTAAGCAGATAGTTCCAGCAATAACAGAACCCCTGTTGAAAGTAATTAACTGTTCACTCAGCAGTGGGTATGTTCCTAAATCCCTTAAATTAGCAGTTAATAAACCACTAATCAAGAAACCTGACCTCGACCCCTGTCAGCTTTCCAATTACAGACCGATATCAAACCTCCTGTTTATCTCTAAAATTCTGGAAAAGGTAGTATCACAACAGCTATGTTCATATCTACATAGAAATAGCATAAACAAACTGTATCAGTCAGGATTTAGGCCTCATCACAGCACAGAGACAGCACTCGTTAAAGTAGTAAATGACCTCCTAGTGGCCTCTGATCAGGGTTGCGTCACTATACTTGTGTTACTCGACCTCAGTGCAGCTTTTAACACCATTGAGTATTCTCCTTTAGAAAATGTAGAAGGAATTAAGGGAACGGCCCTCTTATGGCTAAGATCCTATTTGACTGATCGTTATCAGTTTGTAGATTTAGATGGTGACCATTCCTCATGTTCTCAAGTTGAGTTTGGTGTTCCACAGGGTTCTGTTTTAGGCCTACTGCTTTTTTCCCTTTACATGCTTCCTCTGGGCAACATAATTCGTAAACATGGTATTAGTTTTCATTGTTATGCTGATGACACACAAGTATACGTTTCAGCAAAACCAGATGAAAAAAAAACAGTTTACTAAAGTTGAGCAATGTGTGCAGGACATAAGAGATTGGATGTTAATTAATTTCCTTCTGCTTAATCCTGATAAGACAGAAGTTCTAGTCATAGGACCACAAGCAGCTAGAAGTAAGCTTTCTGATCACACTGTGATTTTAAATGGCCTTTCTGTTCCATCAAGTGCAACAGTAAAAGACCTCGGTGTGATTAAAGATTCAAGCCTTTCATTTGAAGCTCGTGCAGATAATATTACCAGGATAGCATTCTTTCACCTCAGAAATATTGCCAAGATAAGAAATATATTGTCACCAAACGATGCAGAAAAACTAGTTCATGCTTTTATCACGTCTAGGTTGGATTATTGTAAAGCCTTACTGTCTGGTTGTTCAACAAGGTGCTTAAACATGCTTCAGCTAGTCCAGAATGCAGCAGCGAGAGTCCTCACTCGAACTAGAATATACGAGCACATCACCCCTATCTTATCCACATTGCATTGGCTTCCTGTGAAATTTCGCATCGTTTTTAAAATACTACTCTTGATGTATAAAGCATTAAATGGTCTCGCGCCGCAGTATCTGAGTGAACTGCTAGTGTCTTACAATCCGCCACGCCTACTTCGATCAAAGGATGCAGGCTGCTTGTCAGTACCGCGTATTATGAAAACTACAGCAGGGGGCAGAGCCTTTTCTTACAAAGCCCCAAAGTTATGGAATAGTCTTCCAAATAGTGTTCGGGACTCAGACACAGTTTCAGTGTTTAAGTCCAGGCTAAAAATCTATTTATTTAGCCAAGCATTTTTGTAAATAGATTAGCCTTAGGTAAAGGAGCAGATCTGGGGGACTCATGGACGTAGAGTATTATGGTGAACTGGTATGTTTAGATGCTGTCTTCCCCACTCTCATTGATCACTCAGGTTTGTTGACGGTGAGGTGATTGGTTGCTTAACATCTCAGGAAGCCCTCATGTCTGTGTTTCCTTCTGGCTCCTCCCTTTTAGTTATGATGTCATAGTCAGTCTTGCCGAAGTCCCTGCTTGCACTCTGCACTAAATATACATGCACCTTATACATTGTTCGACCTTGACCAGACCTAACTGCCATCTCTCCATCTCTTTTGCTCTCTCCTCTTCTGCTCTCTCCTCTCTCTCTCTCCCTCCCTTTTTCTCTACCTTTCTCTGTAAAGCTTTACATGTCACTCCTGAGCTGCCATTGATCCAGACCTCCTCTGCCCTCTGGACCTGTCTACAGTAACTCGTCCTGGAGTCCTGCTTCTGCCCGTAGTGTGTAAATGAGTGTGTGTCCTGCAATGTATTGGCACCCTGTCTAGGGTGTACCCCTCCTCATACTGTACCTGAAGTCTTGTGGATAAACGCTACAGAAAATGAATGAATGTCTAGAAATAAGCTTAGTAATCTTAGCCTATCACCATCTTATTGAAAAAAAAAATATTAATTTGATTTAAGATATTCTCAGGACTGCTTTACCTTAAATATGCCTATATAAAAATATAGAAGCCTCCTTGAAATATGCACATTCTTGCAGGAAAACAATATTCTCGAAGAATTTCAGTCAGGTTTCAGGTCCCATCACTAGTTAAAATTGCAAACGACTTGTTTTTAGCTGTGGACCAAGGCTGCATCTCAATACTAGTCTTGCTTGATCTTAGTGCTGCATTCGACACTATAGATCATAATATTCTCATAGATCGCAGGCATTAAAATGGTTTAGATCATACCTGTCTAATCGATACCATTTTGTAGATCTAAATGGAGAACTGTCTGATGTAATGCCAGTGAAATATGGGGTCCCACAAGGGTCAGTTTTAGGACCTCTGCTGTTCTCCATATACATGCTTTCCTTGGGTAACATCATCAGAAGACATGGGATTAGTTTGCATTGTTATGCTGATGATATATCTCAACAAAACCAGATGAAATACCCAAGTTGTCTAGACTAACTGAGTCTGTCCAGGATATAAAAGATTGGATGACCGATAACTTTCTTTTACAAAATTCAGATAAGACGGAGATATTACTTATTGGCCCAAAAACCAGCACACAACAGCTTTCACAATTCAGCCTGCGTTTAGAAGGATGTACTGTTACTACCAGCTCGACAGTAAAAGACCTGGGCATAATATTAGACAGTAACTTGTCCTTCGAAAATCATATTTCCAATATCACAAAAACAGCCTTTTTCCATCTTATATCGCCAAACTTAGGAGCATCTTATCCGTATCTGATGCAGAAAAGCTAGTTCATGCATTCATGACCTCCAGACTGGACTATTGAAGACTATTTAAAGCTGCTTTGAGACAATGATCATTGTTAAAAGCGATATATAAATAAAATGTAATTTAATTGAATACTGTCTAGTATAGGTCTGCATGTGTTTCTCTCTCTCTCTCTCCCCTGCTTTTGTCTCTCCATTTCTAGAGAGATCTGGTGAAACCTTTTCTGTTGATGATATTTTTGTATTAGTGTAAAGCTGATCTGGAGGATTTTGTAATAAATAAAGAGTTTGAGGATCCTCACCTCTGACTCGCAGATCTTCTCTCACTACTTCTGAACCTCTAACACCGAATACTGTCTGTACTCTCTGTATCACTCTTTAGAGTAGATTTACTGTAAAATATTAAAACATTTAAAGCATTGGATTTAAAGGATTTCTCGGCCTGGCCCTGAGACATTTGTACAGACATAAAAAAGGAACTTCATTCAGGAAAGTGAAACTGGCACATTATTTTTTTACGTTGTCATTTTTAGCAGAAATGTTCGTCTCACATGTCGTCACCCAACCAAACAGAAAAACAGGGAAGTAATGGAGGAGTTATTGGTCTCGAAATACTCAGAATATTAACTTCAGGAAAATATGAGCTGATTTAAGAATTAAAACATGAGAGACATGCGGTTATGAGGAAAGCATTCCAGATAACCTCATACACACAGAGGGGGAAACACACACACACATGTAGACTTTCAGTTCTGTTATTTATTTATTACACTCCACTTCAAATAGACACACACACACACACAATGTATTGTTACTTTGTAGTCATAAATATGAACAAAAATATATACATTTATAAAATTAATTAGAGCAAAAGTATTGGTACACCAGAAATGACCAGCTTTAGTACTTTGTTGCAAAGCTGTTGCTAAAAATTACAAAAAGATGTCAAACGTTAAATTAATTAGATTTTTGTCTTACTGCAGTTCAGTTTCATCTTGTTCCCCACTGCAGACCGTCATCAAATCCTTGAGCCTCCTTCTAATTAAAAAGCACGAAAGTGGTATGTGTTTCGGTGGCTCAGAGAGCTACAGCACTGAGTTACTGATCAGAAGGTCGACGGTTTAAGCCCCAGCTTCACTAATAACTATCTTTTTGTATCTTGTATGAACAGAGACAATTGGAGTGCAATTCATTGCTTATTGCTCCCAATGTAACTGTAGTTTTAGGTGCTTTCAGCTCATTAATCAACTTATTTTAAGTGACTGCTGAGTTCTCTCGTATTTAACATTAGTCTGAGGGCACAATTGGGGTTCCATGAATTTTTTATTATTATTAAACCAGTTGATGTTTAAGGTCTTTGCAGAAAAAAAAATACTTAAGTAGACAAAGCTGTCTCCAGAGTAACCTGTATGTTCTCATCAGTACTGAGGAGAAGAACTCCAGGTACCTAATGGTTCTTCAACACATAGAGCAGTCAGTTTCATATGCAGAAGCTCGGTGGTTAAGACACTAGATTACTGATTAGAAGGTTGTCACGCTGCCACTACTGGGTCATAAACACACCCCTTAACGCCCACCTGTGTCATTTTAAATAAAATAAATGTCATAAATGTAAATATGTAGATAATCATCCAAAAGGGGTTGTCACTGGTTAAAGTGTTACAGCAGGAAGAAATTACAATCTTAGGTTAATTTTATATTCAGTGAGCATATCTGTAATGTATTTAGGTCCCAGGCCATTGAGTGATTTATAAACAAGTAAAAGTACTTTAAAATCTACCATAAATGTTACAGAAAGCCAGTGTAAAGACCTGAGGACTGGTGTGATGTGTTCAGATTTTCTGGTTCTAGTCAGAATCCTGGAAGCAGCGTTCTGGATGAGCTGCAGCTGTCTAATAGTCTTCTTGGGAAGGCCAGTGAGGAGACCATTACAATAATTTCTGGCACATCCAGCTGTAAATTTAATCAATGCATTTGCAGAGGGAGTCTATGGGGCTATAATCATTTGGAGATAAGGCTAGGTAAATCTGGGTATTATCAGCATAGCTGTGAAAGGCAATTTGGTTCTTTCTCATTATCTGACTTAGAGGGAGCATATACAGGCTAAACAGGAGCGGTGCAAGAATTGAGCCTTGTGGGACTCCGCATGTCATAGACGTCCACTTAGACTTGTGCTCTCCTATACTCACATAATAACCTCTTCCTTCTAAGTATGACTTAAATTTTAGTACCATCCCAGAAAGCCCGACCCAGTTTTCCAGTCTTTCTATTAGTATGTTATGATCGACAGTGTCGAACGCAGCGCTAAGATCTAGCAGTACCAGCACTGATATTTTGCAGGAATCAGAATTTAAACGAATGTCATTTATTATCTTTATGAGCGCCGTCTCTGTACTATGATGCGCTGGGAAACCAGATTGAAAACTGTCTAGGTATCCTTTTAAGTTTAAGTGGTTGTTCAGCTGATTAAAAACAACCTTTTCAATATTCTTACCTATAAATGGAAGATTTTATATTGTTCTGTAGTTATTTAATATTGAATTATTAAGATCAGACTATCACCACTGCGGTTTTTAGAGAGTTTGGAAAAGTCCCACAGAAAAGTGAGTGACTTCTAATAGATCTGCTTCTAAACAGTTAAACACACTTTTAAAAAAGATGTGAGAAGTGTGTCGAGGTCGCAGGTTGATGATTTGAGGTGCTGTACTGTTTCTTCCAAGACTTTGCTATCAATTTCTTGAAAGACAGACATAGTAACTGTTTTGTGAGGTTGTGTTTCAGTTTTTCTGATCTCTACACAACTTGATGTGTTGATAGCCCTTAAAATATTTCTGATTCCAAATACATTGAGCATTTCAATGGGTTCTGTCTTGGTGGGTTTGTCAACAGTAGCAAAAAGAGTGCGAGTGTTGTTTAAGTTACTGTTTCTAATGTTTGAGAAGAAGGTCTGTCGTAGGTTCCACTGTACCTGGAAAGTGAACTACTGAGAACTCCATAACTAGAGGAATAATTACTGAGAAACACAAAGAAATATATCCAGCACATATTGTACTAAAGCACATGGGTGTAAAGTCTTATCTTCACACATCCATCCCCCAGTTTGACTGTACTGTCAGAAACTTACAGATATACTGTAGAATATATTATTCATATTAGAGAGTGTGTTTTGTTTTACTGTGTGTTAGTTTTAGAATGAAAGTGTAGAGTCGAGGAGAAAAATATGAATCTGAATGATGTGTGTAGATTTAACAAGCAGCCCATCAATGAGAACAGAGAAATCTGACATTTAGATATTGTTGAGTTTATTATTGTTGGGTTTATTAACCATAACCTGTGTTGATCTTTCACTATTTCAAGAAGGTTTTCATAGTAGTGAGTTGTGGGAGAATGTGCACTCTCACATCTGAATGTAATAACAATGAGAGGTACAGTAGTTGATCAATTGGAATGGTTATTACCGTCGCGCTCACCGCCGCGTAAAAACGTCAGCGGCCAAAATAAATCAGTTGCATTTCAAAGTAATTCGTAAAATGGCCGCCAGGTGGAGCAAAGTGACATTTTTCGGTTGTTGCCGTAAATACAACAGTGACCGTTATACAGCGTATCTCTGTATCGGTTTATTGTTATTTAAGTTCTGGATTATTTCAGGTACTTTAAACACATTGTTGGGTTGCTCATATTGGCTCATATGAGATGTAGTTTACAAATGAACACCTGGTTGGGTTATTTTGACCCAACAACTGGTTTATTCATTATTCTTTCCTTTCTCCAAATATCAGCCTGCAGAATGTTTGAAATATTACTGTTTATTGTGTTACAGGTGTAGTTTTTAGAGTTGTTTAGGCAGGAATGCGTGTGTATACAGCTCAAAACCTCCATCAGTTATTAAAGATAGCGGCTATTTAGAAAACATGCCCAGTAATTTCTGAGCTTCAGGAAATCTCCCGGCGCTCTGCTCATAACACCGGGCCAACTTATGTCGGAAAGAATTTATAAACGGTTTCTAAACATGGGCTATTGTTTTTTTACTTATAATATTTGTTAATTTAATTTAAATGAGGTTTGGGCTCAGGACTTCGATTCGGCATCGTAATTCTCCTCTTTAATTCACTCCATAGTTTTAATCAGCGCTCAGCCGCATGCATGGAGTTTTCCAGAGCGCACCGGCAGAAGTAGACTAATGATTATGAACGCGTCGGGAAAACAGCAAGCAGACTGACTCTGACCATTTAAAAAAACGTTTGCGGTTATTTTCTGACGCGCTCAAGTTCACCAAAAACATTACAGAGCAGTGCAGCTTACAACACTTACAAAATCACAACGTTTTTTCGTTATTGTGAGTGCGCTTAAATAAAAGTTGAGTCTTATAAAGGCATGTAGTCTTATATAGTTTTATTATATAGTTTTTGCACATTAATCTGACACAGTTTTTTCAGCCTGTCACGGCGTGCGCCCAAATCAATATCGCTCCTCGCTCACTAGTTAGGCGGCCTCCCCTTCAGACATGCGAAGCAGCGGGACCGCAGAATTACACATGACTGGTGAGCTATCGTTGCTATCGTTGCCTGGGCTTGCACCCCGCGCTATAAAGTACTCGGGGTTTGTTGGGTTAAAGTGGATTTTACTACGCGCTGTGTATGCAGCGCGCGTGCAACAACGCGGAAGTGCGGCATGCAAGCAGGGCAAATGGAACGCGCCCCACGGACTTCAAAGGAGCGAGAGGTGGGAGGGGGGCGGTACGGCCATCCGCGGAGAGCAGAGTCAGCGCGAGCAGACGGATGGCCATTGCACTCACACCGCGTAGTAAAATCCACTGTAACCCAACCAACCCCAATCATCACCAGCCGTGCCTTATTCCGTCATGTCATGTGGGCATTATAAGCTTTGTATTGAAAACTTCTAACTAAAAAGTGGCAGCTGGCACGCCTAAAAATAGACGCAGGTTATTTTTTTAATAGTCTAAATAAAAACCCTCCGATTGAATTTCCTATAGTCTAACCAGCGCTCAACCGCTGTAGTTTATATAGTTTTCCCGAGCGCGAGGAATTTTTTTGTGCTAAATAATGTTTATGCAGTATAAGAATTCCTATTAATCCTGGGTTGTTCTTTTAGTGTC
The DNA here is from genome assembly GCF_024256425.1 of Clarias gariepinus. NCBI lineage: Eukaryota > Metazoa > Chordata > Actinopteri > Siluriformes > Clariidae > Clarias > Clarias gariepinus. Next base: position 34,814,846 of record NC_071109.1, read on the forward strand.
ACTATAGTGCTTTACAATGCCAGACAACATTCAAATACAAATTATTCACCCTCCCCAGGTGTGAATCGGCTGTTCTCACCTATACATTCAGAGGAACTGAAATGCACTTCTCCCCACTTTAAAAACCTCTTGAATCTGAGGCTGACTTTCAGTGATTTCAATTTGTGTAATTTTAATCTCCTGGATTATAGATTCTAAAGTTGACATTGTTACCTTTTTTAATCATTGGAATGGAAGAACTTATTAGTGGTGCTTGCAAAGCATCACTATTGTTATCTTGCAAAATTCTTCCGTACAAAAGTTTGGCGCGTAACTAGTCCCGCACCGTTTGTCATAGACCCATGAGTGAGGTGTCAAATCGTGCGGCTTATACGGGAATGGGGTGCTATGACTTTTATAAGGGGTGGGCGGTTAATTGCCCCCGCAGGGGGCAATTAACCGGCCAAAAAATCCCATAGACTTAACATTGAGGCCAACTTTGACGGATTGTAGCGCAGAGAGTGAAATTTGTAGAGACGTCAGATTTACCACATTTGAAGAGGATTGCAGCCTGTGTCAGATGATACCCCGCACAGGGAAATAAGTTCGACCCCCGGGGCAAGAGAGGTCCCCAAAGTTGCCCCATAGAATTTGAATGGGGATTTTGGCGACTTTGCCCATTGACTTATAATGGGAATTTTAAAAAATTACTAGTGCCGCACCGTTCGTCGTAGACCCATGAATGAGGTGTCAACCCGTGCGGCTTATTCGGGAGTAGGTTGCTTTGACTGTTTGAAGGGGTGGGTGGTTAATTGCCCCCCCAGGGGGCAATTAAACACCCACAGACTTAACATTGAGACCAACTTTGACCGAGTACCATGAGTGAGTTGTCAAACCGTGCGGCCCACTTTCGGGAACGCGGTGCTGTGACTTTTCTAAGGGGTGGGTGGTTAATTGCCCCCGCAGGGGGCAATTAACCACTCACAGACTTAACATTCAGACCAACTTTGACCGAGTCCCATGAGTGAGGTGTCAAACCATGCGGCCCACTTTCGGGAACGCGGTGCTGTGACTTTTCTAAGGGGTGGGTGGTTAATTGCCCCCGCAGGGGGCAATTAACCACCTACAGACTTAACATTGATTTATCTGTGGATCTGACTGTCGTAGAGACACTCTTTTGCATTTATCATCATGCTCATAAGCCACGCCCCCTAGCACCCTCATTAGCATGCTGTTAGCATGATGCTAACGCGATTAGCATTTTGCTAGCATGATGCTAACAAAATTAGCATCTTGCTAGCGTTATGCTAATTTCATCAGCACATCGCTAGCATGATGCTAACGCTATTAGCATGTCGCTAGCATTATGCTAACTTTTCGCTAATAACATGTATAGAATGTTCCTAGCATCATGCTAGTGTAATTAGCACGATGTTTAGCTGATTAGCATGGTGCTAGCTTGATGCTAGCTATATTAGCATGTTGCTATCAAGATCCCATTGTCGTAGAGATATGGAGGGCCAGAGTTTCGCCACGGCAAGCACCACTCACATTTTCTTCAGGAAATGTACCTCTCTAGTTTTCCTTATGATAGCATAAATTGCATTGTTTTTAATCAGTCTATACACAATAATATTCTTTGGTATTTTTTTTTTAAACAGGTATGGGGGCTATCTTGGTTCATTAATCTCCGTGCCTGGTTTAGGTTTAGTATTCAGTGCGCATCTGTTATATTACAACTATCATAACACTCAAATACCTTTTATTGGGGGTTAAGTGACTGATGTGCCTAACATTTTTCAGCTGAGCCTTTGTTTCACTGAAAACGACCGCGACACCCCCCTCTCTCTCTCTCTCACACACACACACACACACACAGAGCCGACCAAATCATTAGCACGTCCCTCCCCCAAACAGCACAGACATTTACTTACACCTGAACTGAGTTGTTTGAGTAACATGGGTCGAACCCGTTACAAATCATAACAGTCTACTGCATTTCATTCTTATAATAACGCAAAAACACAAGCGGGGCGGAATAACCGACTGACGCAGTAGAACGTCCTGACAATGTTTTAATTGTATGGTAATTTATTTCAGTTAATAAATCTACTATAAATTTAAAGAACACAAAAAAATAAGATGACACAAATCCATACACGCTTTTTTTTCTAATTACAAGTGATAAAATCTAAAGGCTCACTGTGTTAACATTTATTGTGCTAAAATTTGATCCTAATAAGATTTGATTTAATTTGAATTTTAGAACAGTGGCAGCTGGAACACCTAAAACAGATGCAGGATTATTTTTTTATAATCTAAATAAAAATGCTTTTTTAAACGTGGGCTATTGTTATTTACATGCAATATTTGTTCATTTAATTTAAATTGGGTTTGGTCTCCGGAATGTTGAGCATCAGGATCCTCTTCTTTACTTTCCTACGTAGAATCAGCGCTTAATCGCACGCATTAAGTTTTGTAAATTCGTTTAATGTTTAATAGTAAATAATGACCCCCGTTGCGCTGTACCACTGCTCGGAAAACCTTATGAAATACAAGTTTAGGACAATTATGATGATCTGCCACGGCGTGCGCGTGTGATGGGTGTACGCCCAAATCTACTATAACTACTCCCTCACTCCGTAGGCTCCCTGAATAGGCGGCAAAGGGACGGGAGCCGCCTATTTGTGCCGGCTGGCGATAATTAACGTTAATATGATCTCGGGCTTGCTCCGCATTATAAAAGCAAGGCGCGGAGGTTTGTCTGAGGTCTGGGAAGTACGTGATGTAATGGAGAATATAAAAGAAGCATGTCAATGGGGAGATGTGACGCGGCCCAGGCGCTTTAAACAAGGACACTAGAATTCCGCCCTTTGATCTCCGCGCCATAGGACAGCGCGAAAAAAAGGGCTGCGCGAGCTCCCGCGGCATCTTCACTCCCGCACCGTGCCCGCCCTCGCAGCCCCGCTGCCGAAGAGGAAAAGTGTGGTTAGGTTTTTGCGTCAGCGAGAACTCGCGCCGGCCATCGACAGCGGGAGAAGCGCCGTCACGAGGGAGCGTGCAGGAGCGCTGCCTCCGCGTGCTCAGTTCTGCCACTCCGCGCACCAACACTTATCGTCAGCTGTGTGCCCGCATGCCAGTGTGGCACAGCCCCCGGAACTGCACATGCACAACCTTTATCCCATTCTTTCCTTTCTCCCTCCTTTAACACTTTCCTTCCCCATTTTGCCTAAATAAATTACCCTTTTCCCGTAAGACCTCTCCTCGTGTCCGTGCTTTATGGTGCCGCCCGTGCAACATGGGTCGAATCCGTTACAGATCATAACAGTCTACTGCATTTCATTCTTATAATAACGCACAAACACAAGCGGGGCTGAATGACCAACATCAGCTGACGCAGTAGAACGTCCTGACAATGTTATAATTTTTATGGTCATTTATTTTAGTTAATAAATCTACTATAAATTTAAAGAACACAATATAAGACGACACAAAACCCTACACGCGTCTTTTCTAATTACACGTGATAAAATTTCAAGGCTCACTGTTATAACATTTATTTTGTTTAAATTTGATCCTAATAAGATTGAATTTAATTTAAATTCTACATTTGTATCGTCATTTTAGTTCTGTGATTATAAATTTGTTTAACTACAATGTTTTACTTGATTTTATCCGCTACTACGTGCTGTTCTAAAACTCTGTGTCTCATTAATCCAGCAGAGAATGAACTAAGGCATGAGGCGTCAGTCTGTAGTTATATAGCGCCACTCAACGGTAAAAGCCAGCAAACGCACAAAGCCAAACGGTACCGCCGAGCGCGGCGACGGTAGGACCTACATTCCGATTGATTAACCACTGTAACACCACGACTATGGAGAATTTATCCAACAAGCAGCATGTGGAGTATAAATAACACAATCCCTGGTGTTGAATTAACTTCTAGTACACAGTATCTTATATAAGGCAGAATTTACACAAATAAACTCTAAAAAGTTCCAGAGATTTTGGTGTGTATAATAAAACTGAGTCAGAACATTAACACTTTAATTGATCAGTTTTTTAGCAGTTGTGCAGAAATTATCCACTTGATTTACCGAAAGTATTCTTGTTATACTTCACATATGTTGATGCTTCGCAATCACCCAGAAATAACCAGACAATGTCATTTTGTCGAAATAGATTTTTATTTCAGAAATTAATACAGAAATTACAACATTTTGATTACGTATTAAATAAGTACTTAAGCAGGTCGGTAATCTTAAATAGTTTTCTGTGTTGAAATGCTCTCTAACACTGAGCTTCAGGGTTTTGATTTTGGATTTTTTCTTGCATCCACTGACTTCATGTGACCGCTGACCCAAGCTACATCAGGATCCAGACAAAGCATCTTTCCGACTACAGTCTTAAAGCTGTGACACACAAAAAAAGACACAATGTTGGAGAATTAAAGTGAAATATACACATCTCTAGGCTACAGGTTCGAACCAATAAAATGGGACAGTAATAATGCACTAATCAGTGTTTAAATGTTTGATTTTAAAGCTTCATTTACAGGTTTCATTTAAGCTTAACTCTTTGATTAGATTAACAAAGTGAGCTAATTGCATTCATGATATTTACTAATTGTAATGTATTTGTACATGCAAAAGAGGCAGCAAAGATCTGAGCTACTTTCTTTTAAACTTTATTTCTTTATGTAATATCTCTATTTATATTTAATAATAAGTCATGTATAACAGAATTGTGTTCAACAGTAAATTGGAACTGATCATTGGAACTAGTTGTTTGGATTCGTTTATTTACCGTGTTATCGAATTTGTATAGAAATGTGAAAACCTTGCTTTGTTGCAGCTGCTGAAGTTGTCACATGTACATAGAAATTGAACAGTAATATTTCGCTTTGTCATGAGCCAGTGTGAACACGGTTTATTCTCATGCATGTAGGAGCAGTGGGTCTGATATGAAACCAAACCAGTTAACAAGCAAGTTTTCTGTCTGCTTGTCCCGGCTGTAACCTGGTCATGATGGGTTAAAATTTACATGTAAAAAAAGAGTAGTCTTAGGACAACTTCTAGTATTAATCAGGTGAGACTCACACAATGGCCTGTAGGTGGCAGCTGCTGCTGGTCTTCCAGTAGGTCACAATGTTCTTTAGTGGGATCCTCACTTTAGTTGGGTTTGAACAGCAGGTTTTCATGACGTCAGTACCAGAAGGAGCTGATTAAAAAATATATATATTATTATTATTATTATTATTATTATAAATCAAACTATTAGCTACAATATAAATGTGTTCACTACAGAGTGATGTAAGACTCACCACTAGACACCAGATACAGAGAGCTGAGCGACAGCAGAAGCAGCAGAGCCGTCAGGTTCCTCATTCTAGCAGAACGTCTGATTTCACACAGAGACGGAGCGGAGTGAGAGTTCCAGATCCAGGAGAGACGAGTCGAGTGATGGATGCTGGAGGAGTGAGAGTCTCTCCATCCTATATATACACTGAGAGTGTGTGTGTGTGTGTGTGTGTGTGTGTGTGTGTTGGGGGGCATTTTCCTCCTGTTTCTCAGTACCAGACATCCTATTGCAGTACAACATTCTTCCTCTTTTCTTCATCTTTTTCCTGAACATAATTCAAAGGAAACTTTCTCTATTTTCTCTCACTATTTAGTTCTGTATAATGATCATCATTACACGTTACCAGTGGACAAAATCATTCATACATTAGGTATCTAACATAAAACCTCCATAGTTCTGAAGCTGAAAAGTTGTAGCCAATATATTGTTAAGTCATACAGTACAGCAAGCTAATAATCTAAGTGCATGATATTAACTATCAGAGAAACACATTTCAGATTCCCACAGTGTTGATTTGAATGGTTTAATGGTGAACTGGTATGTTTAGATGCTGTCTCTCATTGATCACTCAGGTCTGGGAACGCATGTCTTTGGACGGTGGGAGGAAACCAGAGTTCCCAGAGGAAACCCACCAAACATGTGGTACTGTAACATAAACACTTCACACACACACACACACACACACACACACACACACACAGATCCCAAGGTGGGAATCGAACCCGGACCCTGGAGGTACAACGCGACAGTGCCGCTATGCACTAACTATACAGTACATGACCTTATCCACTGTGTGACACTGAATGTAACTGTTTTCTCTATCTGTCCCTCTTTGTCTCTCTCTGTCGATGGCTCTCCTGATCATGACCCCTTCTCATGTGTCTGAATTATTATAGTGCACTTCTTCTAGTTCAGTTCTGGAGTTCTCATCACAAGGAGAGATCACATGAGGATGACTGTGAGAACTTTTTGATTGAATAACAATGGAGATGGCTTGGGTCACACTTCTTACAAACAGTTTTACTATGACGGCTTAGAACGAGTCGTTTAAGGACTGAAATTGCTACAAACAGTTTCGCTGTTTACACAAGTCTCTACTAGATGGTGATATGAACAAAATGGACTTATTGTCTACACATTTCCTGTTAAACCACCGCACTTTTGATCTCATAGCACACAGTTAAAAAGAGCTCTATTTATGGCCATGATAATGAGGACGGATTCCCCTATGAGTCTGGTTCCTCTCCAGGTTTCTTTTTCCTCACTACCGTCGCTCCAGGCTCGTTCAATTCTGTCGTGTACATTTATATCCAGAATTTTAATTTCAAGACAAAGTCTTACAAAAATATATGTTTTTTTTTTCAAAATTAAATTGATGGATCATCTCTTAACAATTTTTATTTAAAGTAAAAAGTTTGTAATTGTTGGAAATTTTCTTGTGGTGTAGAAAGAATAAACATTCTGGGACATCCTGTTTTAATAAAATAATCAACTTCTTATGATAAACAGAATAATAACCAGAACAATCGTTTAACCCTAAAACCCTTTATTTTATTTTATTTTTTTAATAAAGATGTTTAGGGCTCAGGATGCTGCAGAACAGAGTGACATATACTTTTTTCAGAACAATCTAGACAATATGATCAACTGACTTTTATTTCATTTTAACCAACTAGACAAACATGACTAAGCAAAATAAATAAATAATACACTCATTTTGAGAGTTCTACATTTTTGTGTTGTAATTTCCGTGTTCCAGTAGTAATAAACTTTACATGTTCAAAAAGTAACGATAACTTTTGTTCTCACTGAAACATCCGAAGCACAGTTTGAAGTCTGAAGCCTGGCTTCCATCTAAGCACACACAAATATATATGTATTATTTATTTATATATATTTTGAATTGTCTTTGCCCTATACAGTGTTCCCAGCACAGATCTCTACCTCTTGGGTTTTATTCAGTTTCAGCGTGTTTCAGGAGAAATCTCAGTAAATCAGATTACAGTTACACACAGTACAGCATGGCCTGCAGGAAGATTATATTTTTAAAGAATTTTGTATGAAATAAGATGATAACTGCTGATACAGGGATGTTCAGTGTAGGAAGTTTCTGGGGTGTTCAGTGAAAAGGTCTGGACATAAAAGCAGAAGGAAGTGATGGATGTGTAACTAATGCAGACAATAATACTGAGAACTGCAGAAAACTCCATAATTATTGCAACGCTTCATGAAGATGGCACAAATAAAACAAAATCTATTGCAAATGTGATACAAAACACCGGTTTCAAATAAATTCCCTAATAAATAAAAAAACAAATAACGTAATAATAATAATAATAATAATAATAATAATAATAATAATAATAATAATGCATAACTATACTGTACAATACTGAGTGTAAATGTGTAAGGAATCTGTCATAACCTCTCCATAATAGCTCACTCCAAATGTTTAATTTCTTATCAGATAGTCTAGGAGTTTAGCACCTTCGCAGTGTATTCAGCACCAGTCAAAAGATTGGACACACCTTATAATTCAGTGTTGGTTGTTTAGTGATTATTTTTCCACATTCTAAAACAATAGCTGGTTAAAGACATGAAGTTCAGCTGTTCTGCAATAGTATCATCAGTATTGTCAAGTGGAATGAAGAGGAGAAGTTCATTTAGAGTCACCAGCTCCAGAAATCACCAGTTAACAACCAGCACCTCAGATTAGAGCCGTTATGAAGCTTTACAGAGCAGAAGGAGCAGATAAACATCTCAATATCAACTGTTCAGAGGAGATTATTGTGTGTTTTGGATAATAAACACCTTCAGTATTGTTTTACAGTGTAGAGAGAAATAAACATCAGGGACGACCATGGAGTTAGAAGGGGTGTACAAACTTTTAACTGCGTTTAAACATCATAAACTACCATACTGTATTTATAATATAGAATGGAATTTGGTTCATGTTCGAAGCAGAGAGAAGGGGACAGGAACATAGTTAAAACACAAATATGTCATTTCTCCCTACTTTCAATATTTTTATTATTATTGTGACAAAGTGAGTGTTTAAGTTACATGTTGTGTTTAGTTTCATACAAGCTCCATTTTTAGATTAGATTAGCAAAGTGATGTAGCTGTATTGACTTTACACTCACCTAAAGGATTATTAGGAACACCTGTTCAGTTTCTCATTAATGCAATTATCTAATCAACCAATCACATGACAGTTCCTTCAATGCATTTAGGGGTGTGGTCCTGGTCAAGACAATCTCCTGAACTCCAAACTGAATGTCAGAATGGGAAAGAAAGGTGATTTAAGCAATTTTGAGCGTGGCATGGTTGTTGGTGCCAGACGGGCCGGTCTGAGTATTTCACAATCTGCTCAGTTACTGGGATTTACACACACAACCATTTCTAGGGTTTACAAAGAATGGTGTGAAAAGGGAAAAACATCCAGTATGCGACAGTCCTGTGGGCGAAAATGCCTTGTTGATGCTAGAGGTCAGAGGAGAATGGGCCGACTGATTCAAGCTGATAGAAGAGCAACTTGGACTGAAATAACCACTCGTTACAACCGAGGTATGCAGCAAAGCATTTGTGAAGCCACAACACGCACAACCTTGATCACGAATAATCATATTTTTAAATGCCATTTCTATGTATATATGAGCATAGCTGCTCCGCTACTATCTTTTCCAGAATCTTAGAGATAAAGGGGAGGTTTGATATTGGTCTGTAACTGGACAGCTGACAGGGGTCGAGGTCAGGTTTCTTAATTATTGGTTTGATAACTGCTAATTTAAAAGATTTTGGAACATATCCAATGCTGAGTGAAGAATTAATTATTCTCAACAGGGGTTCTGTTATTGCTGGTACTATCTGTTTAAGAAAATGTGTCGGTACAGGATCTAATATACAGGTTGATGAATTTGCAGAAGAGATGAGTGAAATTAGTTCATTCTCTTTAAGGGGAGTAAAGTATTCTAGGTTCTGATCTGACATGGCTAGATTAACATCTGCATCAATTACATTGTTCGGTTTCAAAACCTCAATTTTATGCCTAATATTTACAATTTTATTATTAAAAAAGTTCATGAAGTCCTCACTATTGCATGAATTATAAAGTGGAACCTCGGATTACGAGTAACGTTGCACTCACAGCAACACACACACGCACACACACACACACACACACACACACAGCGCCTGCATGCACAAATGGAAACACTTAGTTGTAGGGATTTATTTTTAAATTTTTTAGGGGTAAAGTGCAGGTTAATTTGTTTAATTTTTACTTTATATTTTGTATTAATTATTGAAATGTATTTTTTTGGGGGGGGGCTGTAGAATGAATAATTTGAGTTTCCATTATTTCTTATGGGAGAAGTAAATTTGGTTCACGAGTGTTTTGGAATACGAGCCTGCTTCCAGAACGAATTATGCCCGTAATCCGAGGTTCCATTGTATTTAGTCTATAAGTAGGTCAGGGGTACAGTAGCTCAGTGGTTAAGGCATTGGACTATGGTTCGGAAGATCCCAGGTTCAAATCCCACAACCACAAGTTGCCACTGTTGGGCCCTTGAGCGCGGCCCTTAACCCTCAACTGCTCAGATGTGTAATGAGATAAAAATGTAAGTCGCTCTGGATAAGATCGTCTGCCAAATGACTAAATGTAAATGTAAGTAGATAAAATTGCAGCACTGCCACACATATGCACAGAAATCAAATAAAATCAGTCACTTTGTCATGTGCCAGTGTGAACATGGTTTCATAATGATATAAGCAGTTGGTCAGATATGAAACAGAACTGATAAACAAACAGGAGTTTTTTTTAGGGAGATAATCAGGGAATCGTTTACCCCCCCAACCCCTCAATGTTTTAAGGTAGTCGAGTTAATCTGAGTGATAATTTGTGTGTGTGTGTGTGTGTGTGTGTGTGTGTGTTTTATATGTCCAGTCTGGATGTGTTGTTTTAACAGGGTATAAAGCTGAGGTTAAAAAGGAGTTTATACAATTAAATATAATTTGTGTAGCACATTTATTGACATTGTTACAAAGCATATGTTGTTTTGGATAAGGGCTAAATGCTGTACATGTAAATTTCCCTGTAAATACACTGATTTATGTGGAATGTATCAATGTGTCACAATGTTTATGTTCGTCCCCAATATCAAAAACCCCAAAAGCCTGAATCATCAAATGTGTGGAACAATGAGACAATACTGAATCATTAATTATAAAGACAGAAAAGACAAACTGTAACCAACACCAGGGGGCGCTGTCATTTATTGCGGAGCTGTTGCTGGTCTGCAGGACGTCACAATAATCTTGAGTGGGATTTTCCCATCACGTTGTTTTTGTCCAGAAATAGCAATCAATTCGTTTTCTGCTCATTTGCACAGCGCGTCTCTCTTCTGGTTTACTTCTGACTCTCAGTTGACAAAGTTGGGAAAATTTACTGATTCTTACCAAATCTTTAAAAGAAATGTTAAAAGTCACCTGGTGGAAAGATGACGAGGAAACTTTGAATCTAATATCAGACATGAGATTGTGAACTTGCACCTGAATAATTACACCCACACCAGCTCATTACTGATGAAGTCAACTTTGACTGAAATTACACCATAAAGGTTTCCTGTGATTGTATTGAGTTTGAGTCCTGAGTTCAGACAGACCAGGATCACGTGAGAGGGAGATTTTTAGACTTTACAGTGCAGTGTAACATCCTTCCTCTTCTCTTCCTCCTGAACATCACTTCTGTATACAATCTACAATATTCCCATCAGTTGCCAAGAATGATAAAATTTATATCATTAAGAAAATGCATTTCTTTGATTTAATTCAAGTAACATAAACGAACAAACACAAAAATACAAATAAGTACAAGTAAGAGTGGTGTTTTATTATATTAATGGTTTTATTATTGAACAGAAGTAAAACATATATTCATATAATCAGATAGATAGATAGATAGATAGATAGATAGATAGATAGATAGATAGATAGATCACAAAGAATGGGAGGACAAATAATTATAAAAGTAATAGATAGTGTTTCCTTTGTAAGAATATGATTTTTTCTTTTTCTAGGAATTCATAATGAAGACAGATGATATTGATCATGGACATAAGAAAACTCTAAAGATAACAGATAACATCAATAATAATAATTTAAAAAATTAATAAATTTGACATTTTAGCATTTCTTTTTTTGCATTTTAACCTTTTTCTTCCCTGTTTTTAGTAACATTTTAAACATCATTATGAATTGCATCCTAGTGTGTTATACACAAGTGTGTGACATTTTTATCAGTAAATTAATTTTGACCATGAATTTACTATCTTTACTATCTGAAATTGTCTGCAGTGGTCAGGACATACCAAAAGTGATCCAAGGAAGGAAAACCAGTGACCTGGCAAAGGGTCATGGGTGGACAATAATACAATTATAAGGTAACAATGCATAGTGTATATACTGTATATACTGATTAAAGACAGGGTTATTGCACTTCATTTCATTCTACTGAATCATTAATTGAGAATAAACATGATGAACAGACGCACTCTTAAAAACACCAGGTGGCGCTGTCACACTATGACTATGAAACATAGAGGTAAGAATATGTAAATAATATAGGTGACAAAATGCATATTTATGGTAAAATTCATGATGAAAAAATTTGGTCAATTAATTCAGATTTTTCCTACTTCAGCGGTTTTGTTTTTAAGATTCACTGTCAGTGTTGTAATCCCATGTAACGCTGAGACTCAGAGTTTTGCTGTTACATCAACTTTGTTCTTAAGATCCACGTTCCTCATGTGACTGTCGACCCAAACGGCTGTAGGATCCACACAGACTGTACGAGTGGTGTTCTGTACCTTATTTAGCATCTGAAAACTGTAACACAAACAGAGAGACACAGGGATGCTGGATAAATAGAGAATAATCTAAGAGCAGACGTTATAAATATACAGTGTGAATCCGTGGGCTACACGGGTCAACACCAAACTCTGTTTTAATTCTGCTTCATTAGTTTTAAATGTTAATAAAATACTATAATTCTATCTAGCAGGTGAGACTCACACAATGGCCTGTAGGGGGCAGCTGCTGCTGGTCCTCCAGTAGGTCACAATGTTCTTTAGTGGGATTGGCGCTTTAGTTGGGTTTGAACAGCAGGTTTTCATGACGTCAGCCCTGATAGTAGCTGATTAAAGAAAAAAACTATTATTATTATTATTATTATTATTATCATAAATCAAACTATTAGCTCCAATATAAATGTGTTCACTACAGAGTGATGTAAGACTCACCACTAGACACCAGATACAGAGAGCTGAGCGACAGCAGAAGCAGCAGAGCCGTCAGGTTCCTCATTCTAGCAGAACGTCTGATTTCACACAGAGACGGAGCGGAATAAACTGGGGTCGAGAGTCAGACTTGAGTTATTAATTGAATTGATTAAAATTATAAAAGACTTGTTATTGAACTCTGTCTTTAACAGGACTGACCTGAGAGTTTAATTGGACTTTAGAGTCCTGACTTAAAATAACTTAATATCATCCCTGAGCTCAAAGATCTCCCCTACATAAAGCATTAAAGTGTAGAGCAAAACATTTTTATCTCCTGATTATTAATGTACTGGGTGTCAGTTTCATAGCAGTCTCTAGTGACTAATAGCTTTGGGCCTGCAGGAGGAACATGTGGCTTTTGGCGATCAGTAAACATCAGCAGTCAGACTACATGATACCTCGTGTATTGTCATGTTTAGTTTTGCAGTCTGTGGGCCCACTGTGGGTAATAAAACACAGACTGTGATGTGCTCATTATAGCTAAAAGATTACTGATGGAGATGCAACAACTTCAAACTTTATTCCACACTTGATGCTGCACAATTGTAATGACGCGAGCCTTAGGAGGAACAGGCAGCAGGAAGAAACCCTGTTTTTGCATCCAAGATTTGGAAGAACAGCTGTTTTGATTTAAACTAGCTCTTGTGGCCATACGTCTGTAAATGTTGATGCTGGCCGAGGTGGCTCCAAGCCTACTGCAGTCGTTTCTGTGAAAATTTAACATCTGGAACGTCTGATCCTAGAAAATTAGCAGATAATTTGTGAGCAAATAGGGGAATTTTAATTAGAAAAATGTAGCAGGAAAAGGGTTTAAGGAGGGAGGATGGAAAGAAAGCAATGTGAAGGTCTGGTGGCAGTGCCCAGCTGGCATGCGGGCACAGACTGGTGAGCAATGGCAGAGTGGCAGAATGGACCCACATGGGCAGCCATAACCCTGGCCAACCAGCCTCTCCCAGCACTCTATTGGGCGCGGCCTCAGATGGGAGTCCCTTCTGAAAATTGAAACACAAAAACAGAGCTCCGCCTTTTGTGATTCCCTCGGGGTCTCTGCCCTTACAGAGGATTTATAGGAGAGTAAACCTATTTGTGCTTTGCAGTACTAAACTTAGACATAAAGCGCACACTAAACTGAAGCGTGTTCCTCTCTCTATTTCTCTCTCTCTCTCGCCAGCGTCTTGGGGAGGCATAGGCTGGGTCTTTGCCCCTGTCTGTCGACTTTAGGCGCGCTTTGTCTTTCTTTCCTTCCTACCTTGCCTTGGCCCTGATACCTTACCGGTGCTACCTAAATGATTGCACAAAGTACGGAGGTATCAGGTCCCTTAAAGAGACATGCCACCAGACGTGGCGCGTTCGTGCTGATTACCTTGTGGCAACGTTGCCTGGCAACCGCGTGTTTACCGTACCACGCCTCTGCCCCTCGTGAGACCTGCGTCATTACAATTAATTAAATACTTTTTTAATGAAATTACAGATTCCTATTGTCATTTATATTATATCAGCCTGGATAATAATGATAAGAAACATATAAATCCTTTTTCAATTCGCCATTTTGGCCGTGCTCCAGCAAGGTGCAATGACTGATGGGAAGTGTTGTATGTCCACCTCCGGTGAAGTGTTGAACTATTGTTCACTCCTCAGTGGAACTCAGGGAACTACATGCTGATGGTGACGCAGGAGTCTTTCTGTGAGTCTGTTTGCTTGGCCTCCAGAGAAAGGTGCATTACTGCCACAGGAGACAGGGGACTGTCAAGAAAACATCTTTAAAAAAAAAAAAAACATCTTTTAAGGTATCTGCTTTCGTCTCTCCAAGTGTGTTTTCCAATGTAGATCCCATTTTGCATTTTCCACTGCTGTATGAACTCTTCTCCTACTTTCTCATATTCTTTGCATTCCATCAACACACGTCTCACTGACTTAATGTTATTAGGAACATCTGTCTCCAAAGGCTGTTGTGTTTAAGAAATTAATGATTGGCTGCTGATCTGTCAATCACACCGTGACACAGACATCCGTCCAATGTGTGTAAGCGTTACTGTGACGCAACTGTGTGAATGCAGCCAGAGTCCCCTCCCTCTTTAAAACTCTACAGAACTCATCTCCAGCTTTATTAAACACTACATAAAGACTCTCCTGATTCTCTAAACATGTTAGTAAATGTGTCTAACACATCAGTAATGTCAGATACTCACACCAACCTGAGAACTGGGGAGAAATTATCACGAGTGTTTCCTCAAGCAGAGCTTCACACACATCTGTTTTTTTATTTCTCCTTTTTTTTATAGGAATGAAGACAGAAGTAATAGATCTCAGACTTGTGGATGAAGAGAATCTGAGGATAAAAGATATTTTAGAAGAATTTGTACATGAGATATAAATGCAAAAAAATGAAAAATACAAATAATTGCTAAATATTTAAGTACATTGAATCATACATGTTTGATCTTTTTAACCTTAAAGCTTTAAATGAATTAATTAACTGTTGTTTAGGAATCGTAACAGATTATAAGAGAATTATATTTTAAACTGCCCATAATTAAGCACCAAAAAAAATGTTTGTTTTTTTATTTGGCTGACAATTAATTAATTGTTTACTTGTTTATGTTGTTTATATGTTCTTAAGATGAAATAAATATGACCTTTGTCATTGTACACATATTTATCATGTGTTTTTATAAAGAGTTTCACAGTAAGTGATGGTACAGGATATTCTGACGTACAGTTTTATTCGAACACCTTTTTAAAGTTAAAGAAATGGATAGAGCATCTCCTCTGAGCAAGTACAAATAATCAACTAATCAACAGTCTGGGGTTTGTCTATTCCTGCTTTACTGCAGACATCCACTGAATGTCATCAGCATGAACATACGATTTAAGATCACACCTACAGATAATTAGCATATATGTGATTTAAAAACATGTAATAATGTCTCAAATGTCCTAACTGTAATGATCACAATTTTAAAACAAATAAAGCAGTGCGTCTCAGGAAACCATTAGAAATACTGTAGAGTGTATGTGTTTAT
Organism: Clarias gariepinus; assembly: GCF_024256425.1. NCBI lineage: Eukaryota > Metazoa > Chordata > Actinopteri > Siluriformes > Clariidae > Clarias > Clarias gariepinus. The sequence continues at coordinate 34,830,546 of NC_071109.1, forward strand.
TAAAGTCAGTGACATGGTACATGTGGGTAATATTACTTCATTTCATCATCAATACTGAACGACACGAGAACAAAAATGAAGTCAGAACAGACACACTCTTAAAAACACCAGGTGGCGCTGTCACACTGAGATTTAGAGGTGAGATCATGTCAATTATATAAATAATTAATTACAAAATGCATATTTTATGTTAAAAACATCATTACAAAATATAGTTAAATTGTGTAGTAGAGTTTTTTTTTTTTTAAAGTTGAGTGTTTTTAGACAGATCCAGTCTTCTCATGTGACTGCCGACCCAAGGAGCTGTAGGATCCACACAGATGTGTTTGATTCTCTTTTCTTTGCCTTGAGTTTGAAAACTGTGACACAAAAAGAGGAACAAAAGACACTGATAATCTGAGAGCAGATCTTATGAACATGTATAAATCTCTAGTCTCCGTGAGTCAGCACTAAGGTTAGGGTTTGATTCTGCTTTATTTGACTCTAATGCAGATGAAATTTAATTACTATATTTGTATTAATCAGGTGAGACTCACACAATGGCCTGTAGGTGGCAGCTGCTGCTGGTCCTCCAGTAGGTCACAATGTTCTTTAGTGGGATCCTCACTTTAGTTGTGTTTGAACAGCAGGTTTTCATGACAGTTTCAGATCCAGGAGAGACGAGTCGAGTGATGGATGCTGGAGGAGTGAGAGTCTCTCCATCCTATATATACACTGAGAGAGAGTGTGTGTGTGTGAGGTTTTTTTTCTTGTTTTTCTCAGTACTCAGCTTCCTGCTGTATTATGACGTAGTTTCCTTCCTCTTATCTTTGATCCTGAACATTAGTTCTAGTGAAAGTTATTCCAGCCCACGGTATTGGAGTTGAAATGACATAATAAATAATGAGCTCAATGTGTTTACATACAGCTTTAATCTGGGGGGATTACAAACAAATCAAGTGAACATGTGTAGAATTAATTAATTTTTTAATTAAAAAACAGACCGATCGATGGTGAAGGCTGGATATGGAGTTGAAGTCAAAACCCACAGTGGGTATAAATAAATGAGTGTGTAGCACACATGTCAACTAGATGGACAGAAAGTATTGAATTCTGATGAAGATTACAAAAGACTATTAAAATATAAAACCTTCCATATTTTGTTTTCAGGTTTTCTCAAATCCAGAGTTTGCATGAGGAGTTGTTCAGTACGTCCTATCATACTGTAATCTGTGGGTCTGGGATCTGCTTCACCAGGCATTTCCATTTGGGCCAGGAAAATGGGTGGAAGTGTTTGCACTTACTGTATTGTGAATAACACAAATCTTTACATAATCATTTATCCAATTAAAGGATGACGTGTTTATGTTACTATATACAAATAGTACACGGTTTCATACAAGGGACTTGTTCTGTCTAAGGTGCACTCATGGTAGCCTTTCTCACGTTTAAAATGAAGAGAAAGAGTCATCCCTGTAAGTATCAGGTCGAGCCTGTCCTGGTGGACATGACAGATTGTCACGCTATTCAAATGTCACCTGATCCAAACCTTCACTCATCTTCATGTCCAATAACAGAAGATGCAACACCTAGCCTTTGACTTTCTCACACTTCTCAGTTATCTAATGCCGACAAAGAAACAATATTAAGTCCTGCTGTTTTTACTATTTTCTTTTTCACTAAAGAAAAGTGTCCAATCTGTCAGATTTTAACATGAAATAAAAAGAATTAAGGCTTGTTGTGTTTTGTGTGTCACACTTCGACACATTTACCGGTTGGGTCCCGAACAACCGTGAGAGACGGATGACCGCACATGCACGCATGATGTCTAACGATCTCCGTTTATTATCAGCAAAGAGACACATTTAGGTTTTGTCCAGGTGTCCTGCATCATGTACATCAAAAGAACCAAAACCATTAATTTGTTAGTCATAGAGAGACGTGGAGACAGACAGACGATAGAAAACACATTTGCATGTTCAGGTTAAAGAAAAGGGTTCCAGCAGACGAGTGTTGTATATTCGTCTGGATACAGAGTATAGGACGTGTTACCACATGAGGAGTCAGGGTCAACAACCCCGTGTGGGGCTCGATTTATGGGTGTAGAAACCTTCTGATCATATTATAATACCTTACAAGAACCTTATAAATTGTGTCTGATAAGTGTATGAACTTTTTAAGCTTAAAAATTAAATAATAATTATAATAAAATCTCAATATGGAGCATGAAGTTACCATCTTTTAAGACTTAGGGAGTATTACCAGTTATAATCTTACCCTGGAAACATTTAGACCAGTACCGTTAATAATAATAATAATAATAATAATAATAGACAATTTGCTGACAATTTATTTATTATTTACTTTTTACTAATTGGTGTTCTGATTTAATCAAATAAAATAATTTTTGGCAATAAATATTTATAAAAACTTGACTGAATGTGTAAATATTTACACACACAACAGAAAAGAAAAGTCTTAAGCATATTAATTAAAGTTAAGACCAGACTTACACATTATTTTTCCAACAACTAATGTTTAATTAATACTTTAATGCTCTCCTCATGAGGCCTGACTGTAATTATTTCATTAATCACAATTATGAAAAAAGATAAATCAATAACTTTCAGGAAACCAAAAGAAATACTGTACAGTGTGTGTATTTATTAGAGACAGTTACATGTTACTTATGTGCAACACCACTTCATTTTATTTTACTGAATCATTTATTGAAAACAAACCTGAAGAGAGAACAGAGTCTTTCAAGAAGCATGTGATGCTGTCACACTGAGACTCGGCTGAGAATGTCAGTTCTATACATAAATAGTTACAAAATGCATATTTTTATATTTTAAAATAAACAGAAACAGTAATTACAAAATGTTGCCAAAATATTAAGTTAGTCTTCAGTGTTGTAATCCCGTGTAACGCTGAGACTCAGAGTTTTGCTGTTACACCAACTTTGTTCTTAAGATCCACTTTCCTCATGTGACTGTCGACCCAAACGGCTGTAGGATCCACACAGACTGTACGAATGGTGTTCTGTACCTTATTTAGCATCTGAAAACTGTAACACAAACAGAGAGACACAGGGATGCTGGATAAATAGAGAATAATCTAAGAGCAGACGTTATAAATATACAGTGTGAATCCGTGGGCTACACGGGTCAACACCAAACTCTGTTTTAATTCTGCTTCATTAGTTTTAAATGTTAATAAAATACTATAATTCTATCTAGCAGGTGAGACTCACACAATGGCCTGTAGGGGGCAGCTGCTGCTGGTCCTCCAGTAGGTCACAATGTTCTTTAGTGGGATTGCCGCTTTAGTTGCGCTTTGACAGCAGGTTTTCATGACGTCAGCCCTGATAGTAGCTGATTAAAGAAAAAAACTATTATTATTATTATTATTATTATTATCATAAATCAAACTATTAGCTACAATATAAATGTGTTCACTACAGAGTGATGTAAGACTCACCACTAGACACCAGATACAGAGAGCTGAGCGACAGCAGAAGCAGCAGAGCCGTCAGGTTCCTCATTCTAGCAGAACGTCTGATTTCACACAGAGACGGAGCGGAGTGAGAGTTCCAGATCCAGGAGAGACGAGTCGAGTGATGGATGCTGGAGGAGTGAGAGTCTCTCCATCCTATATATACACTGAGAGTGTGTGTGTGTGTGTGTGTGTGTGTGTGTGTGTGTGTGTGTGTGTGTGTGTGTGTTGGGGAGATTTTCCTCCTGTTTCTCAGTACTGAGATTATGCTGCAGTATAACACACTTTCTCTTCTCTTTTTCCTGAACTTTACTGTGCAAATCCCTCAGTATTTTCAAACTGCTTAAATGTTTTCACTTATTATTTATACAGATGGACAGATTTGAGAAATATGAAAGAATATTTTCTTTTGTAATTAGAACTTATTTAAACAAACAAACAAAATACAAACTAGTTGATCAGTGGTTTTGCTCCCTGTGATCATGATGTTATTTCAATTGGAACTTTTTTACAGTTACAGGTATAAAAACACTGGATATTGTGTGTGTGTGTGTGTGTGTGTGTGTGTGTGTGGGGGGGGGGGGGGGGGGGGGGGTTGGGGGGTTGCTACAGTCTGACACATTGTGTACGTTGTGCTACAGTATACGGACGGCTTTAAGCTCCTCCAGTGTGATGTTTCCACAAACTTGTGTCTTCCAGATTCTTCTGACATCCATGTCGTTCTCCAGATAACCAGATCAACCCTCAGTCTCAGTGTGTACTACTGCAGGTGCTGGGGTTTACGAGGGGCGTTCAAGTCAAACTGTTTCTGGTGAATGAAGGTGTAAAAGCCATCGACAGTTACAGGAGATTTCAGCCACAGTACGGTGATGAAACTCTTAGCCGCAGTAGAACGTCTGAACGGTGCGAATGTTTTAAAGGTCGTACGTCTGTGAATGACGATCCTGGCTGAGGTGTCTCGGAGCTCACTGCAGTTGTGGAGATTATGAACATTTACCGAGTGGAACGCTGTGAGACACATCTGTGTGTGTGAACTGTACACACACTCATTCACCAACACCACTCACACACTACAGGGACTCGGCTGGGAGGTATCGCCACGTCCTCCATACAGTCCTGACCTGCTCCAAGATGTTTACACATGTTTGGGACATTACAGGAGTTCCTGGGAGGCCGGCGTTTCAGATGTTAATCAGACAGACAGTCCGATCTCGGCTCCGGTGTACTGAGAGAACTTTCTACCCTGATGGTGTCCAGGCTCTAGTGAGACACTGGGATAAGTGCATTAGTGTATCAGGGGATTATATAGAGACATAAAGGGAGTTTATCTCTCAGGACTGAGTTCTGTTATTCTGTACAATCAAAAGTCCCTCTTTGACTCGAACACCTGTCGTGTTGCATCAAGGTTTACCTTAATTATACACCAGACAAGAAGTTTGTAGAAATATGGTTTTCTTTCTAAAACCCAGACATGAAGTCAGACTGTCCAGGACTCTTTGTCCATTCATGAACATCTATGTTTTTTAACCCATTGAAAAAAATAATAAACAAGTGCAAAATGTTTCAGGAACGTTCTGCAGACTGAGTTCACACTAAGTGATGACAAAAACTAAAATTCTGTGTAATAAATATGAACCATGAATAGAATGGGAAACTTCTTCTCCATGGCTGCTCAGCTGAGAAGTTTCACATGTAGAAAACAAACCATAACCACAGAGGAAGTGATGGAGGTGGATCTCTGAACATCGACTACAATACCTAGAAGGTTAACTACAGAGAACACCATAACTATTGGAACACTTCATGTAAATGGCACAAGTTATAATAAGTATAAATTCTGACCTTTCACCAACATAAACACAGTGTGGTGTCCTTGTGATTCTCTCTCTTTATTTATCTCACTTTGTTTTTTAATATAAGACGTTATGGCAGTTTAATTATTTCAAACATAAAACACTATTTTTTTTTTTTTTTTACAAATTTATTGCCAATAAGACATCTGTTAGGTGCATAAGTATTCACCCCCATACTCTGTCGAACCACCTACAGCTGCACATCTGGATCCTGATGATTCTACTTCTAGTAACTGGTACTAAATCAGGTCTCCAGGATTGTGTTATTCCCAGGGGGGGCCAGAGAACCTCACATACGATTATTGTACAACATTTAAAATATATTCAGTGTCAAACCGCATGTGGTGAATGTGTGAGTGTGTGAGTGTGTGTGTGTGCAGTTTTCATGCATCTGTGATTTCTTTGAGTATTTATATTAGTGGAGACATTTTACTCAAACTTTTTACTAAAGTTTTACTTTTACTTCACTATATCCCTCAACAAACTTTTATAGTTTCTCCTTCACTACATGTCTGCACGGTGTTGTGTTAAATAACAGCAGTGATGCGCAGCATTAGAAGAAGAAATATCGCCAACTTTTGACTATTTTGTGTAAATGCGTGATTTGCTTTCCCCTTAGTGAAACACTCAACCATGTAGCAGGTGTTTAAAATCATAAGCAGAGATACAATAGTTACAGATAGCAGGGACAGATCATGTTTACAGTCTGGAAGCAGAGAGAGAGATTATTTTACCATTACGATGGCTACGTTAACCTAATGCTAAACCTTAGTGCTGATACATAAGAACATTTAAAGGTAAGTACTGTTAGACCTTTAAGTACAAATTCAAATTCAAATTTTATTTGTCACATGCACAATCATACAGAGTACAATATGCAGTGAAATGATTTTGTGCGACCACAGAGTCGCGACGGCAGCCACCTAACCGGCGCCATCATAGAAGATAAGAAATAGATACATTAGGATAACGAGGGTAAAAAAATCCCCTCCCAGACTGTCCTTCGAAAAGGGCAGTGTGCGATCAGGGGTACAAAAATACCTCAGCAACAAGCACATAAAAACATGTAAACACAAGACATAAACATTGCAACGATTAGGGTACAGGGGATAGGAAATGTCCAATGTAGGCAAACAGCTCCAGTCCCTGCAGCTAGAGAGCGCTGGTCCCGATTCCGCCTGCCCACACTGAAGGGAATAAGCACACGAAGGCGTTGGATATGGGGAAGGTAGAGTGTCTATCTGTAGCTGTTATGTGTGTGCGTGAGTGCGTGCGTGTCAGTTTGTAAGCCTGTAACATCCCGTAATAGTCTGCGCCAGGTGTCCTTGAAGGGGGGGGGAGTAGGATTCCAGAGCGTCTCGTTATCTTGGTCTTCGGGGAGTTTGTTATGTCTCCAGCCACGGCCTTGAAATGCAGTAGCTGGAAAGAAAAGGGGCAGCCGAAAAGAAAATCATATTTTCCAGGTTTCGATCAATATCTGCCAATTTCACAGATATTTAATGTCCATCACTGGTCTCCAGGTCTGTCCAAATCACGTTGCATAGCTGCTAGTCTCACCAAGATGTTATCCAATTTGCGGTCCAGAACCACAGTCTGATTACTGACAGCTCTCGTCACCACTATTTCCCAGCCAGCCAGTCTCTTTGGGTGGAGACTGACTGCTTTTAAGATTTTTCGATATCCAAGTATCCCACCTAATCCAATCAGCAGAATCCCTGTTATCAGAGTTCCGAATAGGTAGATATCTTCAACGTCCTCCAGAGACAGTGCAGCCAGGCACACAATGCGCCACTTCTCCCAACCGTCCATCGTGTATCCAGCAGCAAACGTCCCAGCAGGACAAGTAGGTTCCCCAGAACCCACACTCCTCGTCGAGAAGATCGTGTCAATTGCATTCAGAGACCACTTGATCAAATCCATATTCCTTTTTATTTTCAAGAGCAAGGCGAGGAGAGTCTCTGAATAGTATTCACAAGACAGACAAGAGAAGCAAGCGGGGAGAGATAAGGGAGGGAGAGCAGATGCGACCGCCTTCGTCAAGAGCCAATGTAACTGGAGGACGTTTCCTTTCACCTGAGTAATATTTTACCTGCTGAATCTCCACTTTTACTCAAGTCCAGGATTTGTGAACTTCCCCATCTGGTTACCTGGACCATAATACAGGCTGCAGAATTATTTAACTCACTGTTTTTATGGACATTGTGGTACCCTGTTTTTGTTTGTATGCGTCTATTTATTGTATATATGTTTTTTGTTTGTTTATTTATGTGTGAGTTTGTTTCTTTGTTTGTTATTTTAATCCTGTCTTTTTTTCTTCTGCTCCATAAAATAAACTCTAAATAAATCCACTGTTTTAGTTCTAGTTTTCTGCTGTGTTTGTTAGTTTACACTTTTAATCCAGACTATTATAAATTCATACAGTCAAATTCTTCAGCCTGCTGTGATGGAACACCATAAAAAAAAAAAAATAATTAAAATAATAATAATAATAATAATAATAAATTGTGTATGTGTGAGAAAAATGTGTCTAGATAATAATGAGATGAATGAATAAAATGTCTCTGATGAGCAAGCTGAGGGCGACAGTGGCAAGGAAAAACTCCCTGAGATGGCAATAGGAAGAAACCTTGAGAGGAACCAGACTCAACAGGGAACCCATCCTCATCTGGGTGATAACAGATAGAAATAACACCATGTGTGTTGTGCAGGTGAAAGAACAATATGACAGAAATTCTTTAAATTAACATGAAGTCCAGTTCAGCACAGGGAGTCAGTAGGTGCAGAGGGCAGATGGGGTCTGGATCACTGGGAGCACAGGAGCAGGATGTGTAGCTCCAATCATAATAAGGCAGAATTCAGCTGGAGCTGGTCCTTCTCTGGATGCCTCAGGATCCTCGCAGGGTTGGCCTTTGTCTACTGAAGCTGGTACAATCTCCAGATGCCTCGGGATGGGTAGAAAAGTACAGAACAGATGGAGAGAATTAGCGTAGTTGCCATTCAGGATAGATGTACTGGAGTATGAAGTTATGGGATGAATTACGCGTATGCCAGATTAAAGAGATGCGTCTTGAGTCTACTTTTAAACTGGGAAACTGTGTCTAAATATGAAAAAGCCCTGCCCCCTTTTGTAGATTTTGAAATTTTGGGAATTACAAGAAGTCCGGAGTTTTGTGATCTTAAGGAGCGTGGTGGATTATAGCGTATCAGAAGACTGGTTAGGTATGTGGGAGCTAAACCATTTAAAGCCTTGTATGTAAGTAATACTATTTTGTAATTAATTCTAAACTGAACAGGTTGCCAGTGCAGGGATGATAATATTGGGTCTAAAACTTCTGCTTCTGGATTTTGCTTCCTCATTCACACAGGCCCTGAGACTCAATAATAATAATAATAATAATAATAATAATAATAATAATAATAATAATAAATGAAGCATGCATAGAACCTGAAAATTCTGAGCAGTTTTTAAGTTTGAGACCAGAGATCATATTCCTCTATTACTACAGCATTTCACAAATAATGACATTTCACCTTATTTATGAAGAATATATCACAATTGTCACTGTTCAAGTCACATGCTAATGTTTAAAACCTCAACGAGAGTCAAATATTCAGTACAGAGCAATTTGAGCTTATTTCTGTAAAATAAAATGCTGCTTTTTTATTTGTCTTATTAATGTCAAGAAGTATCTGCTAATACTTAATTCGCTGGTTTTAAACATCTGTTTCTTGAACACTGTGAAACATGACATCTTAGCAAGTGAAATTTTCTTAAATCTAGCCAAGCTTATCTATACTTCCTTAAAATAAGAATAAAACAAACCTATTGTAAGGTTAATAAACTTAGTTCTAGTCTAATGGAAGGTGAAGATCTCTTGTTCTATTGGGAGAAAATGTTGCTTCTTTCAAAAATGTAATTCCTTAAAAATAATAAAATTTACTTCCAATAAAACAAGACATTTTTCTTTTGAATTTTTAGTAACAATTTCAATTGACTAGAAATGAGCTTAATAATCTTATATTTGGTTAATTGTAATCTTATTTTAATAAATCATGAATAGGTTTTGCTGGATTTAGGAGTAAAATACTGAGATATGTTTTCTTTATGTGGTGAAAGAAGCAAAACTGTCTGCTTTTACCTAAAGATTTTGTAAAAATAAGTCTAGAAATAGCCTTGCACCATAAGGGGCTGGGTTTGAGAAGCTAGTCCTCCTGGATACAGCTACATACACCAGCTTCGTCTAACTGGTAGAGGAGGAGGTGTTGCAGTTATTTACAACGATAATCTGGCTATCGTACAAAAACAGGGATTTAAATTTTATGCATTTGAAATTCTATATAGTTCATGAACTTTTTCAATAACAAAATCATAAATATTAGGCAAAACATTCAGGCTTAGAAACCAGACAATTTAAGTGATACAGATGATAAATTAATTACATCACATCAGAACCTAGAATACTTTACTCCCCTTGAAACGAGAGAACTAATTTCACTCATCCCCTCTTCAAAATCGTCAACCTGTGAATTAGATCCTGTACCGACACATTTTCTCAAGCAGATAGTTCCAGCAATAACAGAACCCCTGTTGAAAGTAATAAACTGTTCACTCAGCAGTGGGTATGTTCCTAAATCCCTTAAATTAGCAGTTAATAAACCACTAATCAAGAAACTTGACCTTGACCCCTGTCAGCTTTCCAATTACAGGCCGATATCAAACCTCCCCTTTATCTCTAAAATTCTGGAAAAGGTAGTATCACAGCAGCTATGCTCATGTCTACATAAAAATAGCATAAACAAACTGTATCAGTCAGGATTTAGGCCTCATCACAGTACAGAGACAGCACTCGTTAAAGTAGTAAATGACCTCCTAGTGGCCTCTGATCAGGGTTGCGTCACTATACTTGTGTTACTCGACCTCAGTGCAGCTTTTAACACCATTGATGATAGTATTCTCCTTTAGAAATGTAGAAGGAATTAAGGGAACGGCCCTCTCATGGCTAAGATCCTATTTGACTGATCGTTATCAGTTTGTAGATTTAGATGGTGACCATTCCTCATGTTCTCAAGTTGAGTTTGGTGTTCCACAGGGTTCTGTTTTAGGCCCACTGCTTTTTTCCCTTTACATGCTTCCTCTGGGCAACATAATTCGTAAACATGGTATTAGTTTTCATTGTTATGCTGATGACACACAAGTATACGTTTCAGCAAAACCAGATGAAAAAAAAAACAGTTTACTACAGAAAAAGTTGAGCAATGTGTGCAGGACATAAGAGATTGGATGTTAATTAATTTCCTTCTGCTATCTGAGTGAACTGCTAGTGTCTTACAATCCGCCACGCCTACTTCGATCAAAGGATGCAGGCTGCTTGTCAGTACCACGTATTATGAAAACTACTGTACAGCTGGGGGCAGAGCCTTTTCTTACAAAGCCCCTAAGTTATGGAATAGTCTTCCAAATAGTGTTCGGGACTCAGACACAGTCTCAGTGTTTAAGTCCAGGCTAAAAACCTATTTATTTAGCCAAGCATTTTTATAAATAGATTTGCCTTAGGTAAAGGAGCAGATCTGGGGGACTCATGGACGTAGAGTATTATGGTGAACTGGTATGTTTGGATGCTGTCTTCCTCACTCTCATTGATCACTCAGGTTTGCTGACGGTGAGGTGATTGTTTGCTTTACATGTCAGGAAGCCCTCATGTTTGTGTTTCCTTCTGGCTCCTCCCTTTTAGTTATGCTATCATAGTTAGTCCTGCCGGAGTCTCTGCTTGCACTCTACAGTTAATATACATTCACATTATACATTGTGTGACTGTGACCATACCTAACTGCCATCTCTCCTCTTCTTCTCTTTCCCCCCCTCTTTCTTTTTCCTCTCTCCTCCTGTCGCCCTCCGGACCTGTCTGACCCATCCTGGTGCCCCGCTTCTGGCTGAAGATCTCGTCACATGGATGCCCCGTGTGTCTCTCTGGGATGCGTCTGGTGTCTGGGAATGATTCTCTCTACCTAGAAAATGGTTCTGGCCTTGACTGGTGTTGGCAACTGTTTCTCTGGGGACTTGACAGTTCGATAGTTCATGACTGGAACTTCTTACAAGTCTACCTGGGTCTTCAATAACTACCTGGACTCCATATTAACATCAATTAACATCAGCTATTATAGCTGAACTGCCTCCCACCCTACACACTGTATAAATGCAGATCATTTACTGCTTTCTGTTTCACCCAAATGAGGATGGGTTCCCTGTTGAGTCTGGTTCCTCTCAAGGTTTCTTCCTATTATCATCTCAGGGAGTTTTTCCTTGCCACTGTCGCCCTCGGCTTGCTCACCAGGGACAAACTGACCATTTTGATTCATACAAATTCACATTTCATATAAACTTAAATAATTCTTTTGACTATGTAAAGCTGCTTTGCGGCAATGAAAATTGCTAAAAGCGCTATACAAATAAAATTGAATTGAATTGAATTGAATTATCTAGGTAAATATATTGTACTTCTGTGGCATGTCTCTCTCTTATTTATTATTTCTTCTTTAGAATATGAAATATTTGGTTTTTTTTTACAGAGCAGCAAATTGATGGGGAGACTCTGCTGGGTCTCACAGAAAGGATGGTGGAAAGACTTTTTCCTGTAATGAAACAACAGGTGACATTTATGAAGGAGCTTAGTAAGTTAAAAAAGTAAGTCTGTGTTGTTAAATATTAAACAAACGAATGTTAACCAAGCTTAAAATCCTTATCCTAATTTATATTTTTATATTTCTTTGTGCCAGGCAGATAAGAAAAATCAGTGTAATTATATTTCTGTGAATTCCTATAGCTCATTTGTTAGCAATGTGTTAGCAATACAAAAGGGTATCCCAAGGAACACATACTGATAAATGTATAGATTGAACACAATGCAAGTGCCTTTAGATAAAAGCGTCTGCCAAATATGAAGTATTTTTCATTACTTTATCACACCCACTATTTTTCTTATTGAACTTATTATTCTGTCCCGGAAAAACATCACTATATGGTAGTCAGTTGCAACCTCCAGTTCATGCTGACTTTAAGGTTCTTGTTTGGCTGAAAGTGTGTAATTTGGATATAAGCACCTGAAGTAATTGTACTGGTTTGTATTTAAGATGCTGCATGAAATGACAATGAGGTTTGGAACAGACTTGGCAAAGAACATAGAAACATCTCTGAATGAAATGGCCCCAAACATCATCAGGAGTGCAAAAGAAGGAAGTAAAAAAAAACTCTACGCCAATCTCATTGGACCAGCAGAGGAAATCACATAAGGTAACAACACCATATATTTTTCCCCATCCAACCTATCTGTTCCATACGGAGCCCAGGAAGTCACCTGTGTGAATAATAAAACAACAATAATCCATGGCGACGGTTTTGCAATCTGTCCGCTCAGTTTATAAACCGTACTCACGAATTCTCAAACTGTTCCCCACAGTTTAACAAATCGTGCCCACGGCAGGGTTTCCGCGGAGTCTTAAAAAGTCTAAAATTTAAAAAAGATTTTTTAGGCCTTAAAAAGTCTTATATTCGCTGTTCAAAACCAGCATTGTTCGGCTACCAACATTCTCCAAAATATATTTTTTTGTGTTATGCTGAAGAAGGAAAGCCATATAGGTTTAAAATGACAAGAGTGAGTTAATGATGACAGAATTTTCATTTTTGGGTAAACTATCCCTTTAATTGATTTCTGTACCTAATATACAATAATTTGTATCTGTTTGTAGGTCTCGTTAGGAATGCTGCACTCATTTTATTGCCAGCACTTTTTAAAGAAAACGCCAGCTTCCTCTACTGTGTAGATAGTGTAAGTATAGTCTTCTGTAGTTTCATTAACATTTGATGCACTTGACTTGAATTAAAGGAACTGTTCATGCAAATATAAAAATATTAGTCAGTTTACTCACCCTTATGCCAAATTTGTAAAAAAAAATAAAATAAATAAAATTAAATGTACCCTATAATTTACTCACTCTTCCTTAGTCATAAGCTTTGTACTGTTTACACTGCTTTGTAATGTTATTGAATAGCACCCCAATTTAAATCATAAAAAAAATCTGTACAACTGCAGGGGTTAATACTTGTCTTCTAAAGCAAAATGGTACGTACAAATGGTACGTTAGTGAGATAAAAAGATTAAATTTGCCAAGATAGGTTGCTATAGTTAGACTATGTATAGATAAAGGAATAACATCCAATGGGGTGGCACATCAGCTCCACATTAATAATTATGAGGCTTGTTGGTTCTTGTGTGTCACGTGCTTAGCTGTCATATCTGTGTTGTGTCATGAACGATTCAGTTACAAGAACAAAAGAACCAATGAGATTCAAAGTAATCAAAGTGGAGCTGACGTGGTAGCATGTTGAATGTTCTTCAGTCATCTTTAATGTTGACATTCAAACACATTACAAAGCTTTTTATTATTAAATATATCTCAGATTGTGTTAAACTGAAGAAACAAAGTCATACACATTGTTTGGCTTGTTGGTGAGTATATTATGGGGTAATTTTAAGTCTATTTGATGACTTCAGTTAATTGGTGAAAAGCACTCAAAAGGTGAAATGTTTGTTTTACAGGAACCCAAAGGTCCTACACCAACCATTGTGTTTAACGGCTCTCCTGATCCCTTCAAGGCTGAAAGCGTCAGCATTATAATGGACAATGTGAACATCATAAGAGAGGCAGACATGGACATGACACAGGCTGTGGAATGCCTGTTTGCAATCTATTTTCTTTTCAATGTGCAATACCCGGTTGACATCAAGCACACAATGACTTTTATTCAAAAATATATGCTTAAACTAAGACAAGAGCATGACACAAGAACACCAATACCTGTACTGAAAATGTACAGTCAACTTGTGTGAATTGTAGTGCCATTTAATAGATGTTTTAATTGTTCATATGTTGATTTTATCTGCATTGTCAAATATCAAAAATGATTTGTTGTAAAAGTGAAGTACTGTATATGTACATAAACAAGCTTATGTATGTTTATTGCAAAGTGAAAATGCTTAAATGAAATATTCAAACTAAATGGTTAAATGTTATTAAACATCTTAAATGTAAATGTGAAATTTGCTGTCTAATACAGAAGTATACAGAGGTGTAATTTTAAATATGACTAATATTTTTGTAGAATCAATTGAATAAATGTAAACTTTTTGAATTTTCTGGATTGTTTATATTTTCTTATTTAATAATAACTCGTTTAATAATAAAGAACCCTTAAATGGTTCTATTTAGAACCATCTAACTTGGATTCAAAGAACCATTTGGGGTTCTTTTTATGGAACCCTTTTAAATGGTTCTATATAGAACCATTTTGGAGTTCCATATATGAAGCGGGTGATAGAACCATTTCTGGTTCTAAATAGAACCATTTCTTTTAAGAGTCTAGTATAGGTCTGCATGTGTTTCTCTCTCTCTCCCCTGCTTTTGTCTCTCCATTTCTAGAGAGATCTGGTGAAACCTTTTCTGTTGATGATATTCTTGTATTAGTGTAAAGCTGATCTGGAGGATTTTGTAATAAATAAAGAGTCTGAGGATCCTCACCTCTGACTCGCAGATCTTCTCTCACTACTTCTGAACCTCTAACACCGAATACTGTCTGTACTCTCTGTATCACTCTTTAGAGTAGATTTACTGTAAAATATTAAAACATTTAAAGCATTGGATTTAAAGGATTTCTCGGCCTGGCCCTGAGACGTTTGTACAGACATAAAAAAGGAACTTTATCCAGGAAAGTGAAACTGGCACATTATTTTTTTACGTTGTCATTTTTAGCAGAAATGTTTGTCTCACATGTCGTCACCCAACCAAACAGAAAAACAGGGAAGTAATGGAGGAGTTATTGGTCTCGAAATACTCAGAATATTAACTTCAGGAAAATATGAGCTGATTTAAGAATTAAAACATGAGAGACATGCGGTTATGAGGAAAGCATTCCAGATAACCTCATACACACAGAGGGGGAAACACACACACACATGTAGACTTTCAGTTCTGTTATTTATTTATTACACTCCACTTCAAATAGACACACACACACACACACACACAATGTATTGTGACTTTGTAGTCATAAAAATGAACAAAAATATATACATTTATAAAATTAATTAGAGCAAAAGTATTGGTACACCAGAAATGACCAGCTTTAGTACTTTGTTGCAAAGCTGTTGCTAAAAATTACAAAAAGATGTCAAACGTTAAATTAATTAGATTTTTGTCTTACTGCAGTTCAGTTTCATCTTGTTCCCCACTGCAGACCGTCATCAAATCCTTGAGCCTCCTTCTAATTAAAAAGCACGAAAGTGGTATGTGTTTCGGCTGCCATGCAGAAAGTCAGAAAG
This sequence comes from Clarias gariepinus, assembly GCF_024256425.1. Taxonomy (NCBI): domain Eukaryota; kingdom Metazoa; phylum Chordata; class Actinopteri; order Siluriformes; family Clariidae; genus Clarias; species Clarias gariepinus. The sequence continues at coordinate 34,846,246 of NC_071109.1, forward strand.
GTTTGATTCACAGTCGTTGCCCAAACCCTATAATATGGGAGGGTTGCGTGAGGAAGGGGATCCGGCGTGTTGTGTGGATCAGTTGCTCCGCTGTGGCGACCCCTCGACTGGAACAGCCTAAAGACCGACAACAGTTTGTATGATGTCCAAATGAGTTTTGAATTGTTTAATTCCTTAAACAATTTCTGTTCCTCTGAATGTGTCTGCAGGGGGCAGCGGTGGCTCAGAGAGCTACAGCACTGAGTTACTGATCAGAAGGTCGACGGTTTAAGCCCCAGCTTCACCAATAACTATCTTTTTGTATCTTGTATGAACAGAGACAATTGGAGTGCAATTTATTGCTTATTGCTCCCAATGTAACTGTAGTTTTAGGTGCTTTCAGCTCATTAATCAACTTATTTTAAGTGACTGCTGAGTTCTCTCGTATTTAACATTAGTCTGAGGGCACAATGAACTTTTTATTATTATTAAACCAGTTGATGTTTAAGGTCTTTGCAGAAAAAAAAATACTTAAGTAGACAAAGCTGTCTCCAGAGTAACCTGTATGTTCTCATCAGTACTGAGGAGAAGAACTCCAGGTACCTAATGGTTCTTCAACACATAGAGCAGTCAGTTTCATATGCAGAAGCTCGGTGGTTAAGACACTAGATTACTGATTAGAAGGTTGTCACGCTGCCACTACTGGGTCATAAACACGCCCCTTAACGCCCACCTGTGTCATTTTAAATAAAATAAATGTCATAAATGTAAATATGTAGATAACCATCCAAAAGGGGTTGTCACTGGTTAAAGTGTTACAGCAGGAAGAAATTACAATCTTAGGTTAATTTTATATTCAGTGAGCATATCTGTAATGTATTTAGGTCCCAGGCCTTAACTGATTTATAAACAAGTAAAAGTACTTTAAAATCTACCATAAATGTTACAGAAAGCCAGTGTAAAGACCTGAGGACTGGTGTGATGTGTTCAGATTTTCTGGTTCTAGTCAGAATCCTGCAGCAGCGTTCTGGATGAGCTGCAGCTGTCTAATGGTCTTCTTGGGAAGGTCGGTGAGGAGACCATTACAATAATTTCTGGCACATCCAGCTGTAAATTTAATTAATGCATTTGCAGAGGGAGTCTATGGGGCTATAATCATTTGGAGATAAGGCTAGGTAAATCTGGGTATTATCAGCATAGCTGTGAAAGGCAATTTGGTTCTCTCTCATTATCTGACTTAGAGGGAGCATATACAGGCTAAACAGGAGCGGTGCAAGAATTGAGCCTTGTGGGACTCCGCATGTCATAGACGTCCACTTAGACTTGTGCTCTCCTATACTCACATAATAACCTCTTCCTTCTAAGTATGACTTGAACCATTTTAGTACCATCCCAGAAAGCCCGACCCAGTTTTCCAGTCTTTCTATTAGTATGTTATGATCAACAGTGTCAAACGCAGCGCTAAGATCTAGCAGTACCAGCACTGATATTTTGCCGGAATCAGAATTTAAACGAATGTCATTTATTATCTTTATGAGCGCCGTCTCTGTACTATGATGCGCTGGGAAACCAGATTGAAAACTGTCTAGGTATCCTTTTAAGTTTAAGTGGTTGTTCAGCTGATTAAAAACAACTTTTTCAATATTCTTACCTATAAATGGAAGATTTGATATTGTTCTGTAGTTATTTAATATTGAATTATCAAGATCAGATTATCACCACTGCGATTTTAAAAGAGTTTGGAAAAGTCCCACAGAAAAGTGAGGTGTTCATGTCTTGGTGGGTTTGTCAACAGTAGCAAAAAGAGTGCGAGTGTTGTTTAAGTTCCTGTTTATAATGTTTGAGAAGAAGGTCTGTCGTAGGTTCCACTGTACCTGGAAAGTAAACTACTGAGAACTCCATAACTAGAGGAATAATTAATGAGAAACACAAAGAAATATATCCAGCACATATTGTACTAAAGCACATGGGTGTAAAGTCTTATCTTCACACATCCATCCCCCAGTTTGACTGTACTGTCAGAAACTTACAGATATACTGTAGAATATATTATTCATATTAGAGAGCAGTGTGTGTTTTGTTTTACTGTGTGTTAGTTTTAGAATGAAAGTGTAGAGTTGAGGAGAAAAATATGAATCTGAATGATGTGTGTAGATTTAACAAGCAGCCCATCAATGAGAACAGAGAAATCTGACATTTAGATATTGTTGAGTTTATTATTGTTGGGTTTATTAACCATAACCTGTGTTGATCTTTCACTATTTCAAGAAGGTTTTCATAGTAGTGAGTTGTGGGAGAATGTGCACTCTCACATGTCTGAATGTAATAACAATGAGAGGTAACACCACAACTATGGAGAATTTATCCAACAAGCAGCATGTGGAGTATAAATAACACAATCCCTGGTGTTGAATTAACTTCTAGTACACAGTATCTTATATAAGGCAGAATTTACACAAATAAACTCTAAAAAGTTCCAGAGATTTTGGTGTGTATAATAAAACTGAGTCAGAACATTAACACTTTAATTGATCAGTTTTTTAGCAGTTGTGCAGAAATTATCCACTTGATTTACCGAAAGTATTCTTGTTATACTTCACATATGTTGATGCTTCGCAATCACCCAGAAATAACCAGACAATGTCATTTTGTCGAAATAGATTTTTATTTCAGAAATTAATACAGAAATTACAACATTTTGATTACGTATTAAATAAGTACTTAAGCAGGTCGGTAATCTTAAATAGTTTTCTGTGTTGAAATGCTCTCTAACACTGAGCTTCAGGGTTTTGATTTTGGATTTTTTCTTGCATCCACTGACTTCATGTAACTGCTGACCCAAGCTACATCAGGATCCAGACAAAACATCTTTCCGACTACAGTCTTAAAGCTGTGACACACAAAAAAAGACACAATGTTGGAGAATTAAAGTGAAATATACACATCTCTAGGCTACAGGTTCGAACCAATAAAATGGGACAGTAATAATGCACTAATCAGTGTTTAAATGTTTGATTTTAAAGCTTCATTTACAGGTTTCATTTAAGCTTAACTCTTCGATTAGATTAACAAAGTGAGCTAATTGCATTTATGACATTTACTAATTGTAATGTATTTGTACATGCAAAAGAGGCAGCAAAGATCTGAGCTACTTTCTTTTAAACTTTATTTCTTTTTGTAATATCTCTATTTATATTTAATAATAAGTCATGTATAACAGAATTGTGTTCAACAGTAAATTGGAACTGATCATTGGAACTAGTTGTTTGGATTCGTTCATTTACCTTTTTATCGAATTTGTATAGAAATGTGAAAACCTTGCTTTGTTGCAGCTGCTGAAGTTGTCACATGTACATAGAAATTGAACAGTAATATTTCGCTTTGTCATGAGCCAGTGTGAACACGGTTTATTCTCATGCATGTAGGAGCAGTGGGTCTGATATGAAACCAAACCAGTTAACAAGCAAGTTTTCTGTCTGCTTGTCCCGGCTGTAACCTGGTCATGATGGGTTAAAATTTACATGTAAAAAAAATCTTAAGAGTAGTCTTAGGACAACTTCTAGTATTAATCAGGTGAGACTCACACAATGGCCTGTAGGGAGCAGCTGCTGCTGGTCTTCCAGTAGGTCACAATGTTCTTTAGTGGGATCCTCGCTTTAGTTGCGCTTCGACAGCAGGTTTTCATGACGTCAGTACTGATTTCAGCTGATTAAAGAAAAAAACTATTATTATTATTATTATTATTATTATTATTATCATAAATCAAACTATTAGCTACAATATAAATGTGTTCACTACAGAGTGATGTAAGACTCACCACTAGACACCAGATACAGAGAGCTGAGCGACAGCAGAAGCAGCAGAGCCGTCAGGTTCCTCATTCTAGCAGAACGTCTGATTTCACACAGAGACGGAGCGGAGTGAGAGTTCCAGATCCAGGAGAGACGAGTCGAGTGATGGATGCTGGAGGAGTGAGAGTCTCTCCATCCTATATATATACACTGAGAGAGTGTGTGTGTGTGTGTGTTGGGGGGGATTTTCCTCCTGTTTCTCAGTACCAGACATCCTATTGCAGTACAACATTCTTCCTCTTTTCTTCATCTTTTTGCTGAACATAATTCAAAGGAAACTTTCTCTATTTTCTCTCACTATTCAGTTCTGTATATTGATCATCATTACACGTTACCAGTGGACAAAATCATTCATACATTAGGTATCTAACATAAAACCTCCATAGTTCTGAAGCTGAAAAGTTGTAGCCAATATATTGTTAAGTCATACAGTACAGCAAGCTAATAATCTAAGTGCATGATATTAACTATCAGAGAAACACATTTCAGATTCCCACAGTGTTGATTTGAATGGTTTAATGGTGAACTGGTATGTTTAGATGCTGTCTCTCATTGATCACTCAGGTCTGGGGACGCATGTCTTTGGACGGTGGGAGGAAACCAGAGTTCCCAGAGGAAACCCACCAAACATGTGGTACTGTAACATGAAAACTCCACACACACACACACACACACACACACACACACACACACACACACACAGATCCCAAGGTGGGAATCGAACCCGGACCCTGGAGGTACAACGCGACAGTGCCGCTATGCACTAACTATACAGTACATGATCTTATCCACTGTGTGACACTGAATGTAACTGTTTTCTCTATCTGTCCCTCTTTGTCTCTCTCTGTCGATGGCTCTCCTGATCATGACCCCTTCTCATGTGTCTGAATTATTATAGTGCACTTCTTCTAGTTCAGTTCTGGAGTTCTCATCACAAGGAGAGATCACATGAGGATGACTGTGAGAACTTTTTGATTGAATAACAATGGAGATGGCTTGGGTCACACTTCTTACAAACAGTTTTACTATGACGGCTTAGAACGAGTCGTTTAAGGACTGAAATTGCTACAAACAGTTTCGCTGTTTACACAAGTCTCTACTAGATGGTGATATGAACAAAATGGACTTATTGTCTACACATTTCCTGTTAAACCACCGCACTTTTGATCTCATAGCACACAGTTAAAAAGAGCTCTATTTATGGCCATGATAATGAGGACGGATTCCCCTATGAGTCTGGTTCCTCTCCAGGTTTCTTTTTCCTCACTACCGTCGCTCCAGGCTCGTTCAATTCTGTCGTGTACATTTATATCCAGAATTTTAATTTCAAGACAAAGTCTTACAAAAATATATGTTTTTTTTTTCAAAATTAAATTTATGGATCATCTCTTAACAATTTTTATTTAAAGTAAAAAGTTTGTAATTGTTGGAAATTTTCTTGTGGTGTAGAAAGAATAAACATTCTGGGACATCCTGTTTTAATAAAATAATCAACTTCTTATGATAAACAGAATAATAACCAGAACATTTGTTTACCCTGAAAACCTTTATTTTATTTTATTTTTTAAATAAAGATGTTTAGGGCTCAGGATGCTGCAGAACAGAGTGACATATACTTTTTTCAGAACAATCTAGACAATATGATCAACTGACTTTTATTTCATTTTAACCAACTAGACAAACATGACTAAGCAAAATAAATAAATAATACACCAATCTTGAGAGTTCTACATTTTTGTGTTGTAATTTCCGTGTTCCAGTAGTAATAAACTTTACATGTTCAAAAAGTAATGATAACTTTTGTTCTTCCTAAAACATCCGAAGCACATTTTGAAGTCTGAAGCCTGGCTTCCATCTAAGCACACACAAATATATAGTGGTGTGAAAAACTATTTGCCCCCTTCCTGATTTCTTATTCTTTTGCATGTTTGTCACACAAAATGTTTCTGATCATCAAACACATTTAACTATTAGTCAAAGATAACACAAGTAAACACAAAATGCAGTTTTTAAATGATGGTTTTTATTATTTAGGGAGAAAAAAAATCCAAACCTACATGGCCCTGTGTGAAAAAGTAATTGCCCCCTGAACCTAATAACTGGTTGGGCCACCCTTAGCAGCAATAACTGCAATCAAGCGTTTGCGATAACGAGTCTTTTACAGCGCTCTGGAGGAATTTTGGCACACTCATCTTTGCAGAATTGTTGTAATTCAGCTTTATTTGAGGGTTTTCTAGCATGAACCGCCTTTTTAATGTCATGCCACAACATCTCAATAGGATTCAGGTCAGGACTTTGACTAGGCCACTCCAAAGTCTTCATTTTGTTTTTCTTCAGCCATTCAGAGGTGGATTTGCTGGTGTGTTTTGGGTCATTGTCCTGCTGCAGCACCCAAGATCGCTTCAGCTTGAGTTGACGAACAGATGGCCGGACATTCTCCTTCAGGATTTTTTGGTAGGCAGTAGAATTCATGGTTCCATCTATCACAGCAAGCCTTCCAGGTCCTGAAGCAGCAAAACAACCCCAGACCATCACACTACCACCACCATAATTTACTGTTGGTATGATGTTCTTTTTCTGAAATGCTGTGTTACGTTTACGCCAGATGTAACGGGACACGCACCTTCCAAAAAGTTCAACTTTTGTCTCGTCGGTCCACAAGGTACTTCCTCAAAAGTCTTGGCAATCCTTGAGATGTTTTTTAGCAAAATTGAGACGAGCCTTAATGTTCTTTTTGCTTAAAAGTGGTTTGCGCCTTGGAAATCTGCCATGCAGGCCGTTTTTGCCCAGTCTCTTTCTTATGGTGGAGTCGTGAACACTGACCTTAATTGAGGCAAGTGAGGCCTGCAGTTCTTTAGATGTTGTCCTGGGGTCTTTTGTGGCCTCTCGGATGAGTTGTCTCTGCGCTCTTGGGGTAATTTGAAAAAAAAAACTGTTCCATGTTTTTGCCATTTGTGGATGATGGCTCTCACTGTGGTTCGCTGGAGTCCCAAAGCTTTAGAAATGGCTTTATAACCTTTACCAGACTGATAGATCTCAATTACTTTTGTTCTCATTTGTTCCTGAATTTCTTTGGATCTTGGCATGATGTCTAGCTTTTGAGGTGCTTTTGGTCTACTTCTCTGTGTCAGGTAGCTCCTATTTAAGTGATTTCTTGATTGAAACAGGTGTGGCAGTAATCAGGCCTGGGGGTGACTACAGAAATTGAACTCAGGTCTGATAAACCACAGTTAAGTTATTTTTTTAACAAGGGGGGCAATCACTTTTTCACACAGGGCCATGTAGATTTGGAGTTTTTTTTCTCCCTTAATAACGTAAACCTTCATTTAAAAACTGCATTTTGTGTTCAATTATGTTATCTTTGACTAATAGTTAACGGTTTTTGATGAGCAGAAACATTTAAGTGTGACAAACATGCAAAAGAATAAGAAATCAGGAAGGGGGCAAATAGTTTTTCACACCACTGTATATGTATAAGTATATATGTATTATTTATTTATATATATTTTGAATTGTCTTTGGCCTATACAGTGTTCCCAGCACAGATCTCTACCTCTTGGGTTTTATTCAGTTTCAGCGTGTTTCAGGAGAAATCTCAGTAAATCAGATTGCAGTTACACACAGTACAGCATGGCCTGCAGGAAGATTATATTTTCAAAGAATTTTGTATGAAATAAGATGATAACTGCTGATACAGGGATGTTCAGTGTAGGAAGTTTCTGGGGTGTTCAGTGAAAAGGTCTGGACATAAAAGCAGAAGGAAGTGATGGATGTGTAACTAATGCAGACAATAATACTGAGAACTGCAGAAAACTCCATAATTATTGCAAAGCTTCATGAAGATGGCACAAATAAAACAAAATCTATTGCAAATGTGATACAAAACACCGGTTTCAAATAAATTCCCTAATAAATAAACAAACAAATAACATAATAATAATAATAATAATAATAATGCATAACTATACTGTACAATACTAAGTGTAAATGTGTAAGGAATCTGTCATAACCTCTCCATAATAGCTCACTCCAAATGTTTAATTTTTTATCAGATAGTCTAGGACTTTAGCACCTTCGCAGTGTATTCAGCACCAGTCAAAAGTTTGGACACACCTTTTGGTCAGAGTTTGGACAGATTATTGTGTGTTTGGATAAACGCCTTCAGAAATAAACATCAGAAACGACCATGGAGTTAGAAGGGGTGTACAAACTTTTAACTGTGTTTAAACATCATAAACTACCATACTGTATTTATAATATAGAATGGAATTTGGTTCATGTTCGAAGCAGAGAGAAGGGGACAGGAACATAGTTAAAACACAAATATGTCATTTCTCCCTACTTTCAATATTTTTATTATTATTGTGACAAAGTGAGTGTTTAAGTTACATGTTGTGTTTAGTTTCATACAAGCTCCATTTTTAGATTAGATTAGCAAAGTGATGTAGCTGTATTGACTTTACACTCACCTAAAGGATTATTAGGAACACCTGTTCGATTTCTCATTAATTATCTAATCAACCAATCACATGGCAGTTGCTTCAATGCATTTAGGGGTGTGGTCCTGGTCAAGACAATCTCCTGAACTCCAAACTGAATGTCAGAATGGGAAAGAAAGGTGATTTAAGCAATTTTGAGCGTGGCATGGTTGTTGGTGCCAGACGGGCCGGTCTGAGTATTTCACAATCTGCTCAGTTACTGGGATTTTCATGCACAACCATTTCTAGGGTTTACAAAGAATGGTGTGAAAAGGGAAAAACATCCAGTATGCGGCAGTCCTGTGAGTGAAAATGCCTTGTTGATGCTAGAGGTCAGAGGAGAATGGGCCGACTGATTCAAGCTGATAGAAGAGCAACTTGGACTGAAATAACCACTCGTTACAACCGAGGTCTGCAGCAAAGCATTTGTGAAGCCACAACACGCACAACCTTGATCACGAATAATCATATTTTTAAATGCTCAGATTAATTTGTATTATAAAAGTACAAAGTTAAAATAAAGAAATGCATGACAAACCAGGTAGAGGAAACAGATTATGCAGTTTTATAATATTTTAAACATTAACATTTAGCAAATACACAGAGGTGGAAAGAGTAATAAAAGTTTGTATTTAAGTAAAAGTACTGTTACTTTAGTGAACTTTTACTGAGGTACAAGTAAAGTTACCCTTATAAAAATTTACTCAAGTAAAAGTAACTCATAGAAAAATTTACTCAGAGTAAAAGTTACTGAGTTACTTTTTTTTTAACAGCGGGGGTGGAGGGGGGGTTATGGAACACCCGTGCGTAATAAATCTGTTCCCTTTGTTGTGCTTGAAATCAAAGTGGTCCCTTAAATATGATCAGGGGTTCGCTTCATAAGAATTTGATGGCATTTGACTTTCAGCTGTGTCTGCATCACTGGCATCTGTTCTGTCTCCATCGTTCTTGTGAATTTCGCGCGTTTGTTCTCCATCAATCAGTGCAGTGGTTTCTGTTGTATTATTTGTATTATTTTTCATTTTCATTCATTTATTTTTTACTTAGTAGTGAATATGATTTCAAATGTAGTAAAGTACAATACTTTAAACAAAACACACTTAAGTAAAAGTAAAATTACAGATTTAAAAAACTACTTTAAAAAGTAGAAGTACACAAAAAATCTCCTCAATTACAGGTTTTTGTATCGTTGCCGCGAAAGTTTTGCGTTTGTATCAGCGTTTAAATTACATAACTTTTTCATTTATATAATAATAATATTAATACCAACTAGTTTTTACATCTTCATACTATTTGGCTTCGCCTTTTTCTGCGCTTTTTGGAGAACACGCGAGTTTCTTCGTCTAAAAACAACAAACGGAATTCAACTACAAACTACAACATTCAACAAACAACTAAACTCCGACTCAGGTACGATATATTAAGTATAATATTCAGCTCGTTCAGTGTGTAGAGTGCAGGATGTTTAGACATTCTTCCTCCGTCGTTAGTGGTAATTTTATTTGTGATAGGTGTGTGTTAGTGAGCACTCTGATGGAGAAGATATCAGCGTTAGAGGAGCGCATCCAGACTTTAGAGAGGGTTAGAGAGTGTAAGAGCAGTGTTATTCCTGTAGCGGACAGTCTGGGTGCCACAGGCGGAGATAACCAGCCCCCGACTCCGGCATTAGAGCCCTCACAGCGGGGCGAGTGGGTGACGACTCGGCGGTATACTCACTCAGCCAAAGCTAACGCTAAGGCCAGCCCACCGGAGCACACCTCTTCTGTGCTTCACGTGTCTAACAGGTTTGCTCTCCTCAGTGATGAACCCACTGAGGAACCTGAAAGAGCTCTGGTTATAGGAGACTTTATAATGACACATGTGACATTAGCCAGGCCTTTAGGGGCGGCAGTGGTTAGGTGTATCCCGGAAGCCAGAGCACCGGACATAGCAGGTAATCTTAGGGCTCTAGGACAGCATAGGTTCTCCAAGATAGTAGTACATGCTGGAGCTAACGATATACGCCTTCGTCAGTCAGAGGTTAGTAAGAATAACTTTATAGAGGTGTTTAAATTAGCGAAGGCGATGTCCGATGGAGTAGTATGCTCTGGTCCCATCCCAATGAGATGTGGTGACATAACTTACAGCAGGTTATGGTCACTGAACCGCTGGATGTCCAGGTGGTGCTCCGAAAACAACGTGGGCTTTATTGATAATTGGAAGACCTTTGAGGGCAAAGCTGGCCTGTTAGGGCGGGACGGTGTCCATCCCACTCGGGAAGGTGCTGCTCTCATTTCCTGTAGTATAGCTCATAGTCTCAGAAAAGGCCTAGTTAATCAGTGACAATCCAGAGCCCAGGCCAGGGAGCAGACAGACAGGCTAAACCAACCGTCTGCTAGCTGCATAGAGTCGTCACTCAGGGTTCACTGTATTGAGACTGTGTCTGTTCCCCGAGCTAAAAACAAATTTAGAAAGACTCAGAAAGTCTGTTTTAGTAATTTAATTAACATAAAGACCACAAACTTGGATCAGACTGAATGCGCAGCCGGCACCTCTGATCTGAAGCTAGGACTGTTAAATATTAGATCTCTCGCATCTAAAGCAGTTATAGTTAATGAAATTATCACAGATCAGGAGTTTGATATACTCTGTTTAACAGAAACCTGGATTAAACAGGACGAGTATGTAGCTCTAAATGAAGCTAGTCCTCCTGGATACAGCTACATACACCAGCCTCGGTTAACTGGTAGAGGAGGAGGCGTCGCAGTTATTCACAATGATAATTTGACTATTGTACAAAAACACGGACACAAATTTAATTCATTTGAAATTCTTTATAGTAACATAAGTGTATTTAACTATATTAAGTCAGCTCAGTCGATCCCGCTAATTGTCATTTACAGACCTCCAGGGCCGTACTCGGAATTTCTTAGTGAATTTGCAGATTTCCTCTCAAACCTAGTCATTTCTGTAGACAAAGTGTTAATTGCTGGAGATTTTAATATTCATTTTGAGAGTCCAGAAGACCCCCTGAGAACTGCATTTATGTCTATACTGCACTCGGTAGGAGTAAATCAGTGTGTAGTAGGACCCACTCATAAAGCAGGTCACACTTTAGATTTAATAATATTATTCGGATTAAGTATAAGAAATTTATTCACAATACCACTATCTGAAGTTATCTCAGATCACTATCTTGTCTCAATTCAAGTGTGTCACAATAATAATGTACACACAGCGCCGCGCTACCGTATGAAACGTACATTCACATCAACTACCAAACAGAGTTTTATCAGTAATCTCCCAGAGTTCCCAACTACGATTAGATCACCGTCTGACCCCACAGAACTCGATCAGGCGACTGAATATTTAGAGTCGACATTTCGCTATACCTTAGATAATGTAGCTCCAGTTAAAAGAAAAATTATTAGAGATTAGAAACTCGCTCCCTGGTATAACGATCACACGCGCACTTTAAAACAGACCGCTCGGAAATTAGAACGTAAATGGCGTCAAACTAAATTACTAGTATTTCAAATAGCATGGAAGGAGAGCATCCTGAACTATAGAAAAGCTCTTAGTGTAGCTAGATCAACATATCTCTCCACTCTTATAGAAAATAACAAAAATAATCCTAGATTCTTATTTAATGCTGTAGCCAAATTAACCAGAAATAAGACCACTGCAGAAATCTCCACAACAACATCATGCAATAGTGAGGACCTCATGAACTTTTTTAATAATAAAATTGTAAATATTAGGCATAAAATTGAGGTTTTGAAACCGAACAATGTAATTGATGCAGATGTTAATCTAGCCATGTCAGACCAGAACATAGAATACTTTACTCCCCTTGAAGAGAATGAACTAATTTCACTCATCTCTTCTGCAAATTCATCAACCTGTATATTAGATCCTGTACCGACACATTTTCTTAAACAGATAGTACCAGCAATAACAGAACCCCTGTTGAGAATAATTAATTCTTCACTCAGCATTGGATATGTTCCAAAATCTTTTAAATTAGCAGTTATCAAACCGCTTATTAAGAAACCTGACCTCGACCCCTGTCAGCTGTCCAGTTACAGGCCAATATCAAACCTCCCCTTTATCTCTAAGATTCTGGAAAAGATAGTAGCAGAGCAGCTATGCTCATATATACATAGAAATGGCATACATGAACTGTATCAGTCAGGATTTAGGCCTCATCACAGTACAGAGACAGCACTCGTTAAAGTAGTAAATGACATCCTATTCAATTCAATTCAATTTTGTGAAGCTGCTTTGAGACAATGACTATTGATAAAAGCACTATGAATAAAATTGAATTGAAATTGAATTGCATGCAGTGTCTGGGTAGTACGGGGTCCTCATCTCAATATCAACAACCTAGAGCCATCATCATTTCAGCCACCTCTGCAACAGCTTCAATTTAATATATTCTTGTGAAAGTAGTTCCCCTTTGTATATAGGTTGCTCAAGTAGTGTGTTAAAATTTCTAGATAATCAAATGCATTACCGTGTGAATATTGACAGCTCTAGTTAAAACCCAGATGCCTTTTTTTTATTATTTCTGGCAGACATGCAAAATACTGTAATCAAAAGAAAAAGACTGGAGTGATAATATCATTGGCGTAGTCGACAAACAATGGCGTTCAGCGGTCATGATCTTCAAGTCCAAAGTGATGGAACTGAGAGAAAACATCGCTTAGATATTTAAACTCATATAAATCATACTGCTGTCTGAGGACATTACAAATGTGTTTATGGTATTTTCAGACTTTAATGAATTAAAAAAAAGTATGAACCTGAGCACCATGTGACAGTTGGGGGCGGGGTTAAGCATCAGCTGTGGGAGGAGCGGGGCAGGTATACTTATCCCACAGGTAAAAAGTGACGTCTACATCTGTGGACAAGATGTTCTCTGTGTTAGTAGAGAGGCAGAGAGAGCTGTGGCAAGTCTACCCATGGAGCAGAGAGAAAGTGTGTGTTGTGCTTTCATTAGACTGATGAAAAGCAGAACTTAACACAGCAAATAAAAGTTATTAGACTAATCCAGCCTGTTTCCAGCTATTTATTTCCCAAATGTCCCAAAAGTGTCACACACCATCAGTGTCAAAAAGACTGGATATGGAGGATTTAAACTCTACTGAAGATACTTCTGATTCATCGTGTTCAATCCAATAAAGGTTTCATTCATCCAAAGTCTTAGTTTGTAAATGATTGCTGCTTAAACCAGTAATGTTGGAGTGATAAGAGAATAATCATCTATGTCTATTTATCTATATGCACTGTATATACTGTATATGTTACTGTTATATTTGTACTGCCAAGTTATTTAAGGTTCAATAATCAACTCTTAAAAACATAAAAACTCTAAAGTTTAAAATGCAAAAGCAAAATAATAAGGATTAATTAAAAAAAGAAGCCGTTGATGTAATATGTTCAGTTAGTTTAAAGTCCAGGAAAAATAAAACTCCAGAAATGTTGCACACATTAAAATAATAAGGCAGATATTATAGTTTGATTTTTACTGTTTTATTAATAGTCAATGCCTTAATCTTACACACACCAGGTGGCGCTGTCAGTGCTGTTTCAACTCAGAGATCAGAACCAAGCTGCTGATCGTACGAGTGAATAATTACAAATTGCTTTAATATTTAAAAAAAGAAGAACGGATATTAATTTTCATAACTAATATTTTATAAAATGAGAATTATATTTAAAGGTAACACAAACACCTTTCCATGCTAAAATGAATTCTAATTGTTACGGGGTGCGGTGGAGAGACCCGCACCACAAGAGATGTTTTACTGATTATAAGAGTCCTGACGCAGGGCTTTAGAGGGGGTGAGTGAAACAGGAGGCTGTGAGAGCTTATGACACACACAGGAAGACCATTTCCGATTGGAGATGGCGTGGGATTATTCATTAATAAACTTAAAAGGAAACAAAGAAAAACTAATAAAACAAAAATAAACAGAGCTCCGCCGTCTGCACGAGAACGGACGGGATTCTAGAAAACAAAATAAAAATAAATTCCCTTCGGGGTTTATGCCCTTACCGAGGAGAGAGAGGGGTTGTGTTTTTATGTACACTTTATACTTCACCTGAGAGTGCACGCTACACGGCTGTGTGACTCCCTCTCTCTTTCTCTCTCTCTCTCTCGATTAGTCTTGTCTTGTCTTGTCTTGTCTTGTCTTGTCTTGTCTAGTCTTGTCTTGTCTTGTCTTGGGTCTTTGGCCCTGATACCTTACCGGTGCTACCTAATATTCGCACGAAGTGTGGAGGTATCAGGACCCTTATATAGACGCACTGCCAGGTGCAGCTTATTCAGGCCGATTGCCTGACGGCGGCGTTGCCTGGCAACCGTGTGTATAAATGACCGCGCCTTTGCCTGTTCAGAACTCTGCGTCCTAACAGCCTGCGGATCTGCCCGTTCTGCCCCTCGCGCGAGCCACATTGTTACACTAATGCTGAACTTCATGTGACCGCTGACCCAAGCAGCAGCAGCAGGATCCACACGGAACACCTTCACTGTTACAGTCCTAAAGCTGTAGGACACAAAGGGCACAATGTTGGAGAAATAGAGTAAAATATACACACCTCGAGTCTACAGGATCAAATCAATAAAATGTTATTAAGCTAAATTACAGTATGTCCTCAGTAAATGTTGATTGTATTCGTAAAACCATACAAATAATAATAATAATAATAATAATAATAATACATTTTTAAAATAGCAGCAGTAAGTGTAGTGACCACCTCTGGTGTATCTCTATTCACATCAGTCCACACACACCATGGGATTGGTCCAAGAACGTCCCTGAGAAAATCATTTGGATTTGCTTGAGTGAAGTTGCACATTGTTTTGCTCTGGTACATATTGTAAATATTTCAGCAAATGTTTTCTATAGTTTTCTCTTATTTCATATTTTATTTATTTATTTTCTTTTTAAATTGTAGGTCACAGGCAGTCATATAAGCATTTTACTGTGTATGATACTGTGTATGGCTGCATACTGTACGTGTCAGATTTTTAAATTGAATTTGATTTATTTATTTGCCTGGTCACGACTAATTTTCTAGAAAACTAAAAAAAAAACCTTTTGCTTTGTTGAAGTTACTGAAATTGCAGCTCTTTCACAAGTGTACAGAAATAAGATAAAATCAGTCACTTCATCATGTGTCAGTGTGAACCTGGTTTACTCTCATACAGGCTGGAGCAGGTCAGACACGAAACAAAATCGATTGACAAACATGATTTTGGACGCCAGCGCTGCTTTAACCTGGTCAGAGTCATGATGGGATAAAATTAGTGCAACAGTTAATTAATGTTAATGACTAAAATTATTAAACAAATGAGTTGGAATAAAATGACTTGTCAGTTAGTTGATGACTTCACTGTGTTGATTCTGATGTGAACCGTGAACGCTCTGTGTTAGTCTTACTGGAGTGATGTCAGTAATAGTGCATCACCTTCACAAGAACAGTCTGCTCTTAACTTTGTAAATGCTTTGATTCTGCTTTACTTGATTTTGAAATTGATAATAAAATATGATCATTGTACCAAGCAGATGAGACTCACGCAATGGCCTGTGTGGTGCAGCAGCTGCTGGTTCTCCAGTAAGTCTCGATGCACGAAGGATCTTCACTTTAGTTGTGTTTGAACAACAGCGACTCAAGTGTTCCATACTGGTGGGAGATGGTACAAAAAACATTGTTTATAGTTAGAAAAAGACATTATTATTATTATTATTATTAGTAGTAGTAGTAGTAGTAGTATAAATCATCCTGCTCCTGAAAGACAATACAATGTTCACACTGGTGGATATTATGAAACACGAGAGCGCACCACATGAGTCATGATCGAATGCAAAAAAGGAAAAGGCTCTGCACAAATAATAGATATTCATTTTGCACTTGTGGTAAGAGCGGAAAAACCCAACAGTATTGGTAAATGACTGTAGAAAGACATTATATTAATGTAAATGTAATTGTAAGCCACTAGAGGCCACTGTTTTTATTTTGTAGTTTTGTTGGCCGACTCAGTTTCCCAGCAGGCACCTCGGTCAGGTGATGCGGGTGCACACCTGAACCGAGGTAGCCATCAATCTATAAATAGCTGCTTAGACTGGAAACTGGGTCGAGCATTTTTGGTAACACCACTGTCATTTGTGTGGGCTTTTTGTTCTGTTTTGTTATATGTTTAGTTTGTACTTTGATTTTAGTTGTGTTGACTTGGGCTCTCTTATTGGCAATGTCTCTGTGTATGTTTTGTGTGTCTGTGTTTGTGGAGCTGATTCAGTCCTGTCCTCCTGTGTTCTTGTGGTTAGCTAGAGCAGGTAAGTAGTTAGGTGTGTGTTTGGCTAGAAGCGTGTTTAGCTAAGATCTATATTGGGTTACAGTAGCTAGCATGCTTCTAGCCATAGCCCCTCTGTGTCTCTAGCTGTCCTGTGTTTCCTCTCCCCCTAGTGTCCCAGTGTGCCTAGGTTTAGAGTGCTGTCCCTCCGGGCTTTGGAGTAACGACTAGCTTGTGAGTGCTGCCTCGTTTAGTCTTGGAGGGCTGCCTCGCCTAGCCACTGGGTATCCTTTGTCTGTGTTTCTGTGCCCCTATTCCCTAGTGTGTTTAAGCTATTAGGTAAGTATAGCTTAGTGCATGTTGGGGCTAAAGACATGCTTAGCTAGGTGTATGTGTAGCTGACTGCCATGGTTAAGCTTAGCTTAACCATGTTTAGCTAAAAGCCATGCCTAGCTGATTGCCATGTCTTTAGCCCTCGTCCCGTCCCTCTCTTGGTCTCTTGTCTCTAGTCTTTACGTGTCTCCCGTTTTTCTCTAGTGTCTCCCGTTCTTCTCTAGTGTCTCCCGTTCTTCTCTAGTGTCTCCCGTTCTTCTCTAGTGTCTCCCGTTCTTCTCTAGTGTCTCCCGTTCTTCTCTAGTGTCTCCCGTTCTTCTCTAGTGTCTCCCGTTCTTCTCTAGTCTTTACGTGTCTCCCGTTCTTCTCTCGTGTCTCCCGTTCTTCTCTCTAGTGTCTCCCGTTCTTCTCTCTAGTGTCTCCCGTTCTTCTCTCTAGTGTCTCCCGTTCTTCTCTCTAGTGTCTCCCGTTCTTCTCTCTAGTGTCTCCCGTTCTTCTCTCTAGTGTCTCCCGTTCTTCTCTCTAGTGTCTCCCGTTCTTCTCTCTAGTGTCTCCCGTTCTTCTCTCTAGTGTCTCCCGTTCTTCTCTCTAGTGTCTCCCGTTCTTCTCTCTAGTGTCTCCCGTTCTTCTCTAGTGTCTCCCGTTCTTCTCTAGTGTCTCCCGTTCTTCTCTAGTGTCTCCAGTTTCAGCTCCACGCCTCGTTTGTGTCCTGTTATGTGTTTGTCCCCCTGCCTGTGTCTCGCCCCAGGACGTGTTTTGTGTAACCCCCTGCCTGTGTCTCGCCACAGGACGTGTTTTGTGTCTCCTCCTGCCTGTGTCTCGCCACAGGACGTGTTTTGTGTCTCCTCCTGCCTGTGTCTCGCCACAGGACGTGTTTTGTGTCTCCTCCTGCCTGTGTCTCGCCACAGGACGTGTTTTGTGTAACCCCCTGCCTGTGTCTCGCCACAGGGCGTGTGTTTGCTCCCCTGTCTGTGTCTTGCCAGAGAGCCCCTGTTAGCACAAAGTTAAGTATGGTTTGAGTTTGTTTGTTCCTTTGTTTGTATCTTTATTTATACTTTGTGTTTACTCTTTATTAAAAGACTTTTTTTGGTTACACCACCTGTCTGCCTCTATGCCTGCTCCTTCCGCCCACGGCGTTCAACACCTGCCACAACACCCCGGTTCATGACAGAATGCTCGACCCACCAAGGCATAGCAGAGGGGGCTGGGACTTTAAAGCGGCAGCCTCACGGGGAGGCCACCGCTGCAGCACCCTTCGCGCCTCACGGGGAGGCCACCGCTGCAGCACCCTTCGCTCGTCACGGGGAGGCCACCGCTGCAGCACCCTTCGAGCGTCACGGGGAGGCCACCGCTGCAGCACCCTTCGAGCGTCACGGGGAGGCCACCGCTGCAGCACGCTTCGAGCCTCACGGGGAGGCCACCGCTGCAGCACGCTTCGAGCCTCACGGGGAGGCCACCGCTGCAGCACGCTTCGAGCCTCACGGGGAGGCCACCGCTGCAGCACGCTTCGAGCCTCACGGGGAGGCCACCGCTGCAGCACGCTTCGGGCCTCACGGGGAGGCCACCGCTGCAGCACGCTTCGAGCCTCACGGGGAGGCCACCGCTGCAGCACGCTTCGAGCCTCACGGGGAGGCCACCGCTGCAGCACGCTTCGAGCCTCACGGGGAGGCCACCGCTGCAGCACGCTTCGAGCCTCACGGGGAGGCCACCGCTGCAGCACGCTTCGAGCCTCACGGGGAGGCCACCGCTGCAGCAGCCCTCGCCGAGCGCCTCGTGGAGGTCACCGCAGCAGCAGCCCTCGCCGAGCGCCTCGTGGAGGTCCCAGCCGCAGCAGCCCTCGCCGAGCGCCTCGTGGAGGTTCTAGCAGCAGCAGCCATCGCCGAGCGCCTCGTGGGGGTTCCAGCAGCCATCGCCGAGCGCCTCGTGGAGGTTCCAGCAGCAGCCATCGCCGAGCGCCTCGTGGAGGTCCCAGCCACACCAGCAAGCCTCAGGTGGAGGCCCCCACCTTTTACCCCCACCTTCTTCCAGTAGCCCTTATTCAAGGCTTGCCACCTTCGGAGCGACACCCCAGCACAGCGTCCAGCACCCGGCTTCGATGTCGGGCACCCACCGCTGCACGGCGGAGGAAAAGCCAGTACTGCATCGGCCGCCCGGATTGGGGGACAACTCAGCACTGTCTTCAGGGGCTCTACTTCCCAGAGCAATACAGTGCTGCCCCCTCCGCCCGGCCTATAACAACGATCCGGTGCTGCCTCCGCCACACAGTTGACTATGGGAGCTAGCCCGTCGGGGTCGGGTAAAAGGACACGGGACACCAGGGAAGTGCCCCGGGATCACCAATAGCGCTCCGGAGGAGCGGTTTAAGGGGGGGGGGGGGGGGTACTGTAAGGGTCCGCCACTAGAGGCCACTGTTTTTATTTTGTAGTTTTGTTGGCTGACTCAGTTTCCCAGCAGGCATCTCGGTCAGGTGATGCAGGTGCACACCTGAACCGAGGTAGCCATCAATCTATAAATAGCTGCTTAGACTGGGAAACTGGGTCGAGCAATTTTGGTAACACTTCTGTCATTTGTGTGGGCTTTTTGTTCTGTTTTGTTATATGTTTAGTTTGTACTTTGATTTTAGTTGTGTTGACTTGGGCTCTCTTATTGGCAATGTCTCTGTGTATGTTTTGTGTGTCTGTGTTTGTGGAGCTGATTCAGTCCTGTCCTCCTGTGTTCTTGTGGTTAGCTAGAGCAGGTAAGTAGTTAGGTGTGTGTGTGGCTAGGAGCATGATTAGCTAAATTCTATGTTGAGTTATAGTACAGTTACAGTACTAGCATGCTTCTAGCCATAGCCCCTCTGTGTCTCTAGCTGTCCTGTGTTTCCTCTCCCCCTAGTGTCCCAGTGTGCCTAGGTTTAGAGTGCTGTCCCTCCGGGCTTTGGAGTAACGACTAGCTTGTGAGTGCCGCCTCGCTTAGTCTTGGAGGGCTGCCTCGCCTAGCCACTGGGTATCCTTTGTCTGTGTTTCTGTGTCCCTATTCCCTAGTGTGTTTAAGCTATTAGGTAAGTATAGCTTAGTGCATGTTGGGGCTAAAGACATGCTTAGCTAGGTGTATGTGTAGCTGACTGCCATGGTTAAGCTTAGCTTAACCATGTTTAGCTAAAAGCCATGCCTAGCTGATTGCCATGTCTTTAGCCCTCGTCCCGTCCCTCTCTTGGTCTCTCGTCTCTAGTCTTTACGTGTCTCCCGTTCTCTCTAGTGTCTCCCGTTCTTCTCTAGTGTCCAGTTTTAGCTCCACGCCTCGTTTGTGTCCTGTTATGTGTTTGTCCCCCTGCCTGTGTCTCGCCACAGGACGTGTTTTGTGTCTCCTCCAGCCTGAGTCTCGCCACAGGACGTGTTTTGTGTAACCCCCTGCCTGTGTCTCGCCACAGGACGTGTTTTGTGTCTCCTCCTGCCTGTGTCTCACCACAGGACGTGTTTTGTGTCTCCTCCTGCCTGTGTCTCACCACAGGACATGTTTTGTGTCTCCTCCTGCTTGTGTCTCGCCACTTGACGTGTTTTGTGTAACCCCCTGCCTGTGTCTCGCCACAGGACGTGTTTTGTGTAACCCCCTGCCTGGGTCTCGCCACCGGGCGTGTTTAGTGTCTCCCCCTGCCTGTGTCTCGCCACAGGGCGTGTGTTTGTTCCCCTGTCAGTGTCTTGCCAGAGAGCCCCTGTTAGCACAAAGTTAAGTATGGTTTGAGTTTGTTTGTTCCTTTGTTTGTATCTTTATTTATACTTTGTGTTTACTCTTTATTAAAAGACTCTTTTTGGTTACACCACCCCTCTGCCTCTATGCCTGCTCCTTCCGCCCACGGCGTTCAACACCTGCCACAACACCCCGGTTCATGACAGTAATATTGTATTATTTCAGACAGTTATTAGCCTCATAGTGTAACTATAACAGGGAAGTGTTGTATAATTTCATGGCCATTGGTAGAAAAGAGTCTCTGAATTTGATCCTCTGGTCAAAGAAAACACTGAATAGCGAGTGAGAAGGATTGTTCAAGATTGATAGTGTTTTGGACAGAATCCGCCTCTTTGCCACAACCTTAACAGAGTCAAGCTTCATACAAATCCAGACATGTCCTCATATGGCAAGACAAAGTCGTCCACCAGAGACTGGTACTCAGATGTCATTATCCTTCATACATCCAACAACCAGAGTCATCAGAGAACTGCATGCACTTCTGCATAAGGCAGGAGTGAGTTATATCTAAAGTCGGGTGTATAGAGGGTGAAATGAAATGGAGACAGTACAGTCCCCTGAGGAACCTCTCAGATCACAGTCACAGAAGCACAGTTTACATTTACATTTACATTTAGGCATTTGGCAGACGCTCTTATCCAGAGCGACTTACAAAAAGTGCTTTAAAGTTTACATCACTGGATACATACTTACACTGGCTTAACTAGGTTAATATTTAAGTGTCATTAGTCCAACACAACATGAAAGAGGGTGTTTTTTCTTTTTTTTTTTGGGGGGGGGCTAGTACTTGGAGTGGAGAAACAGATGCGTCTTCAGTCGTCATTTAAAGATAGTCAAAGTCTCTGCTGTCCGGACATCTAGAGGAAGTTCATTCCACCACCTAGGTCCCAGAACAGAAAAGAGCCTGGATGAATGCCGCCCTCGATCCCTGAGAGATGGTGGGATGAGGCGAGCAGTGCTGGAGGAGCGGAGGGAACGTGGTGCAGTGCGTGGTGTCATTAAAGCAGAGAGGTAAGTGGGTGCTGGGCCATTTTTAGCTTTGTAGGCAAGCATCAGTGTTTTGAATCTAATGCGGGCAGCTACAGGAAGCCAGTGCAGGGAGCGGAGGAGTGGGGTGGTGTGGGAGAACTTGGGAAGGTTAAAAACGAGACATGCTGCTGCATTCTGGATCAGTTGCAGAGGACGAATCGTGGACAGAGGCAGGCCTGCCAGGAGTGAGTTGCAGTAGTCCAGTCTTGAAATAACAACGGACTGAACAAGCACCTGAGTAGCCTGCGAAGAAAGAAATGGGCAAATTCTTCTGATATTGTAAAGAAGAAATCTACAAGAGCGAGTGAAGTGAGCGATGTGTGGAGAAAATGACAGATGATTGTCTTGTGGTTTACCGTGTCAAATGCAGCTGACAGGTCCTGGAGGATGAGGACAGGTGTGACAGTTTAGCAGATCTAGCAGCATGGAGCTAGTTGGGATCATTAAGATTGTTCTGTGAGAGATAGAGAGACATTTGGTTATAAACAGTTCTTTCAAGAATTTTGGAAATAAAAGAGAGAAGTGATACCAGGCGATAGTTGTTAACTTCTGATGGGTCCAGGCAGGGTTTCTTGAGGATGGGAATAACCCTTGCCTTCTTAAAAGCAGCAGGAACATGACCAGATGATATGGAATGGTTAATGATGGTTGTGGTGAGAGTAAGGAGGTCTCATGAGATGGCCTGGAGCACTGTGGATGGGATTGGGTCTAATGAACAGGTGGTGGGGTTAGATGATGTGATGACCTGCTGAAGCTCATCACATGACAGGTTGGAGAAATCTGCTAAGGGAAGGTCCTGAGGTTTTGTCATAGGAGTTTGGTTTGGGAGCGAAGGACTGGTGGATTGCTGCAATTTTCCCATCGTAGAATGTGGCAAAATCGTCAGCAGTCAGAAGGAAGTAGCAGGAGGAGTCGGTGGGTTGAGTAGTAGGGAGAAGATGTTGTGGACTTTGCCAGGATCATGTACAGAGGCTTCCAGCTTTTCTCTGAAGAAGGAAGTTTTGACAGAAGTCACGTCACATGAGAATTTGGAGAGAAGATAGTTCTGTAATATTCTGTATTAGTTCAGAGGTCCTAGCATAACTGGAATATAAACACTATAATAATTGGGTACAGATTATTGTACTTACACCAATATAACTTTAATAACAGAATGTTCAGAACAGAGGGATGAAAGGACAGAAGCTGAACATCAGTTCATCAGAAGATCCTAATTTCCTCCTGCTGTGAACATTCTAAGTATTATAACAACAATAACTCCTGCATCACTTTCCATTCTGTGTCTGCTTCACACCACGCAAAATTCTGCTGAAAAAAAAAAAAGTGAAATGTCAGTGAAATGTTTCAGTGTCACTCTACTGGATGACGTTCTTCCTTTCTATATTCTGCTGGAGATCACAGTCATTACTAGATACACAGACCACAAAATATCTACCTGCTGGAATCAAAAATACAGAGAGACAAAATCACTGCAATGTAAGTTGATAAGTACGTCACACGTCACTCACAAATTCCTAAAAGTTATGTTAAATATGTTGAAGATTGATTCAGACTGTACGAGTACACAATAACTAAGAAAAATATTCATGAAAATGACTAATGATGTCGGTATTGTCTTGGCCTGGCAAATCTATCTATAAAAAATGATTTGTGCTGTGTTGCTTCACTTTTGTTATTGTATTTGCATGCTCATTAATATTCATTAGCATCTGCCAAAGATGGGCGTGTACACAGGATCAGCCTTGTCTGTGTTTTTATACAACACATTGTATTTGCTGTAGTGACTTCATTTATTTTTCTCTTCAATTTAACATACATTCTTACACACATAATATATATTTTGAGAACCTCGTCTTGTCATGTATCTTCAACTGCACTCAGCTTTACCCAATCTCCATGGAAGTGACCCAGATAAGCAAAGGAGAAATGTCTTTCTAGTGGAAATATCCAGAAGTTTACCGTAAAAAGTATGCTAGCAATGTTTTTGGTAGTATGGGATTGCACTCATTATACTGTAAAATTTACAGATTTGAATGTTTTTTTTTTACAGTTTATAACTGTCTAATTAACATGTTTATGTTGTTATAAAAACAGTCTATTCCCATCAAATTCCAGGGTTTACATTGTAACATAACCATGTTTTTTACAGCTCAGAACTCACTCTCACTCATTGTCTATACAGCTTTATCCTGTATATTGGGGGAGGGGGGGGTACCTGGAGGGAATCCTACCAAGCACAGGGAGAACGTACAAACTCCGTGCACACAGAGACAGGAATCGAGCCTGGCCGGGAATCGAACCCGGATCCTGGAGGTGGAAGGCGACACTGCTAACCACTACACTACCATGCTTGCTACACAATTGCTATCGTTGTTTTTTTATTATGCCTCTAACTCCTCGAGCCTCAGAGATTTCCGTTTTTGTCACCCCAGACAATTTTCTGCAGTACACAGTTCTGGCGTTTGGGATGCGGAATGCCCCAGCTACATTTCAGCAATTGATGCATAATGTGTTGGGAGATGTGAAGTGAAGTGAAGTGTGAAGTGTATATTAATGATGTAGTTATCTATTCATTTACGTGGATGGAACATCTCTCAACCCTTAATAGGGTTTTTCAATGTTTGGCAGATGCCTAGCTAACTTTGAATCTGGCCAAGTGTGAGTTCGCAAAGGGAGTGATCACCTATCTGGGTAAACAGGTTGGCCAAGGGATGGTAAAACCAGTTATAGTAGCCTTATATTGGCCTTATTAATGGCATTACAGCACTTTGAAGTATATATACGTGGTAGTGTGACCCCTATAGTTGTGTATACGGACCACAATCCGTTAACCTTTCTTGACCGCATGTCAAGCTCCAGTCAACGGCTCCTGCGATGGTCTCTGGCTATCCAAGAATTTAACCTGGATATCCGCTACAAGAGAGGCTCAGACAATATAGTAGCTGATGCGCTATCCAGAGCATGAGCTATTTTAAATAGTGGTGAGAAAAAAAAAACGGGTATGAAAAGTGTTATTTCTATTTTTTCTTGTGGTGAAAGTTAATGTATTTAGTATAAACAATTTTTATTGTTTATTACTTTAACGGTGGGGTGTTACATCCCGTGATGTAAGAGGATGGTGATTGGGTGAAGATAATTTTGTTGCTTGTCTCTTTCGCTCTTTCTCTCTCTATTGCCACGCAGCGCTCCAAATCATCAGCAGCAGAGTCTAATTAGGAGCGTGGAACAGGCAGTGTATAAGACGACAGCAAAGCAGAGACCAAAGATCCCCTTCACTTATCCCAACCAGCGTGTTGGAGTGACAACAATGTGTAGATTGTGAACCAGTGGTGTACATACGAAGTGATAAACTAAGCTGAAAGTTTAAACGTAAACCCGTGTAAGGAGACGGGTGCCTATTTATTTTGGGTTTTTACCCCCTTTTAGTTTTCTCCTGTTTTTTCGTTAGTCAGGGAGAGAGGTAAGAAAATCGTCTTTTACTTGCTTCCTTTTGGGTAGGTAAATTATAATGTTTTAAACCCTTTTGTAGGATTTGGTTTTGTTTATTATTTTGGCATTTTCCCTCCTGATAAATTGGGTTATTGTTTTGTTTTGTTTATCGATCATTGTATATAATATTTAGCTGGCCTGTCTAAGCCGACAAATAAAATAAAAACACTTCATGCTTGAATTTAAATCGTGTGTTAAGTGGTGTTAATCTAAATAGTGTTGAAGTTGTTTTAGGATAAGAGAAAGGTGATTTCTCTGCGTTTAATTTCGCCCGTTTGTGCTCATGGGCCATATAAATTATTATTATTTTTTATCTTTATTTTCGTTAGGAAATAATAATATAGTTGCTTCCTCCCCAACCCCTAGACTGGGATAGTAATGTAACAATGTAACAATTGATGAATACAAACCTAAATCAAATTGTCAAAACCCATGAAAATTTATTCAAGACTCGGACATCAGCATGGTCCCATGTATTTTTAATAAAGACAGCAAAACAATATTTAAATTCTTAACATCAAATATACAAATGTCAGGGTGGACATTTTAAGCGTTTTGGGCAGACAATCTAAGCATATAATTTTATAGAAGTTTACACAAAAAAATTATTTTATCACACACGTTAAATTGTTTATGTCCGCTGTCCTGCATTGTGGTTTTAAAGTGCACACTGCACCGGGGTGTTAAATATGTTCATGTATTTTGTACTGGGTTTGGCACAAGGGGGTCAACAAGAAACACGGACGAGGTCTTATGGAAAAGGGGTAATTTTACTTAGGAAAGGAAAGGGTTAAAGTCTGGAGGAAGGGGAAAAAGGGAAGGAGAGGTGTTTAAGTGCAGGTCTGGTCAATTTCTGGCAACCACAGCTGCCAGTTTTTTACTGTACAATTTACGGTTTATTTATAAACTGTAGAAAAAATAATTAAAATCCGTAAAATATACAGTGTAAAGAGTCCAATCCCATACAACCAATAACGTTGCTACCGTATTTTTTATGGTAAATTTCTGGCAACCACAGCTGCCAAATTTACGGGATATTTTTTACAAGGCAGATATTTTTCTGATTTTTAAAATCTATCAACAAAGGTTTAGTAAAATATAAACTGAGCCTTCATGATATTAGTAACAAATACCTTCTCTGAGAGTTTCCTTTTTAGAAATAGAGTATATCATAAATTTAATTGCAATAAACCATATTTTTATATGTTTTTAACTGTTTAATTTAAGGTCTTACTCTGTAAAATGAATTACAGTTTTTTCACTGTAAATTCTAGGGTTATCCCAAGTTTTGTAAAATACGGTTTCATTCTGTAGCATTTATATGGTATTTTACTGTAAAATTACATCAGTATGTGGTAAGTGAATGGTCATTACAAAAACCCACAATCATCTCCCTGGTCTTCTTGATATTGAGGGCCAGGTTGTGGGCGTCACACCAAGCTGCCATATGTTTACCTCCCTTCTACAGTATATGAGGACTCTCATTGTCCGTGATGAGGCCAAACTCTGTGATGTAATCGTTAATTTAATGATGTAATTAGAAGGAAGGTAGGTGCAGCAGTCATGTTTGCAATGTTTAGAGAAAAGGGCTAAGTACACATCCCTGGGGGACCCCAGTGTTAATGCGCACTGTGGCTGATATGCGTTTATATACTTGCACACATTGTAATCGATTAGGTAGAAAGTCCATAGTCCAGTTACACAATACAGCACTTAGTCTAAGATCATAGAGCTTAATTTGGAGCTTATTTGGCAAAATTGTGTTAAATGCCATATAAGTGACTAAAGTCCACAAAGAGAAGCCTAGCATACGTATCTTTGTGTTCCAGATGTTCCAACACAATATGGAGCACAATAGCCACTCCATCCTGTAATCATTACAGTGTGTGTGTGTGTGAGGGAATTTTCCTCCTGTTTCTCAGTACTGAGATTCCTGCTGCAGTATAACACACTTTCTCTTCTCTTTTTCTTGAACATTTCTTCTACTTTGCTAAGGATATTTTACGTAATAAGTTTTTTTCATTTTTGACTGATAGTCTGAGAGATAAAATTGCATCTATTCTATTTTAATTAGTAATGTAAAATGGTTTTTGGACTGATGAAACAAAAGTTGAAGAATTTGGAAGGAATACTCAGCATTATGTAAAAGGGCACAGCTTACCGAAATCAAATGATCAATAATCAAATTTATCGGGTTTGCTTTGTTGCGTCACCGCTTGGACCACTTGCCATCTTTAAGAAATAAATGACCTGGAAAGAGCTGTTTAGACAGGAACTTCTAATAATTAGTTTGAGCTGTTTGGTTAAAGTCATTACTGCCAAAGAAAGTTTGACAAACAATAAGCTCCAAGGGGTCACTTACTTTCCCCCCCACACTGTGAATGTTTACTGAGAAATGATCATTTTTTGTGTGTTATCACTGTGTTTGTCTATTGTTGTGACCTATAAAACAAGCAGAACACATGTTCGTATGGAAAAAAAGAAAACATTTAATTCTAAGGGATTCACATACTTTTTCCTGCCACTGACCTTTCTTGCCTCATACTGTTGCTTCTTGCTGTAAAGCTCTGCGTGTGGAAGACACAATGACAGTAAGTGCATGATGAGCGCCTGGTAAGAGCGTGCTACGATCTGATTGGACATAGTAATAACTCAGTTCGATCTTATTGGATCTGGTGAGCGTTTGATCATGTGCATGACATTTGTGACACTATGAATAGAATAGAATAGAAAACAATAGAATAGTCTTTATTGTCATTTCAACAAGTTTTCATTGAGTTACTTTCTGATTAAAGTAACTAGTTCAGTACTTTTCCACTGCAGAAAATGAAAACTCCTTTGTGATTCCTCATGCATGTTGTTTTAGTCACGACCTTTATAATTATTCTACCATCATCACTTAGTGAAGTTTATAATAATCTGTTAACTAGTTACTCTAACGCTTTACTTTGTAACACCTTCCACCCAACACTGGTAATAAATAATAACGGGTTAAATGTTTACTTCAGGGCTCTGACTGTATCTCATTAATTGTGATAATAAAGCAATTGAAATAATATAATAATAAAGCAATGACTCTACATGAGAAATCCTGCACAGTTTATGTATTTATTAGAGACAGTTACATGTTACATGTGTGAATGACTAATCATTAAGATAAACTCTTAAAACACCAGGTGATGGTGTCACACTGAGGGTCAGAGGTCAGAATATTTTGGTTAAATAAGTAAAAAAGTAGAAAAGCAGAAACAGTAATTACAAAATGTTGCCAAAATATTAAGTTAGTCTTCAGTGTTGTAATCCCGTGTAACGCTGAGACTCAGAGTTTTGCTGTTACACCAACTTTGTTCTTAAGATCCACTTTCCTCATGTGACTGTCGACCCAAACGGCTGTAGGATCCACACAGACTGTACGAGTGGTGTTTTTATTTAGCATCTGAAAACTGTAACACAAACAGAGAGACACAGGGATGCTGGATAAATAGAGAATAATCTAAGAGCAGACGTTATAAATATACAGTGTGAATCCGTGGGCTACACGGGTCAACACCAAACTCTGTTTTAATTCTGCTTCATTAGTTTTAAATGTTAATAAAATACTATAATTCTATCTAGCAGGTGAGACTCACACAATGGCCTGTAGGTGGCAGCTGCTGCTGGTCCTCCAGTAGGTCACAATGTTCTTTAGTGGGATCCTCGCTTTAGTTGGGTTTGAACAGCAGGTTTTCATGACGTCAGTACCAGGAGGAGCTGATTAAAGAAAGAAACTATTATTATTATTATTATTATTATTATAAATCAAACTATTAGCTACAATATAAATGTGTTCACTACAGAGTGATGTAAGACTCACCACTAGACACCAGATACAGAGAGCTGAGCGACAGCAGAAGCAGCAGAGCCGTCAGGTTCCTCATTCTAGCAGAACGTCTGATTTCACACAGAGACGGAGCGGAGTGAGAGTTCCAGATCCAGGAGAGACGAGTCGAGTGATGGATGCTGGAGGAGTGAGAGTCTCTCCATCCTATATATACACTGAGTGTGTGTGTGTGTGTGTGTGTGTGTGTGTGTGTGTGTGTGTTGGGGAGATTTTCCTCCTGTTTCTCAGTACTGAGATTATGCTGCAGTATAACACACTTTCTCTTCTCTTTTTCTTGAACTTTACTGTGCAAATCCCTCAGTATTTTCAAACTGCTTAAATGTTTTCACTTATTATTTATACAGATGGACAGATTTGAGAAATATGAAAGAATATTTTCTTTTGTAATTAGAACTTATTTAAACAAACAAACAAAATACAAACTAGTTGATCAGTGGTTTTGCTCCCTGTGATCATGATGTTATTTCAGTTGGAACTTTTTTACAGTTACAGATATAAAAACACTGGATATTGTGTGTGTGTGTGTGTGTGTGGGGGGGGGGGGTGGGTTGCTACAGTCTGACACATTGTGTACGTTGTGCTACAGTATATGGACGGCTTTAAGCTCCACAAACTTGTGTCTTTCAGATTCTTTTGACATCCATGTCGTTGTACAGATAACCAGATCAACCCTCAGTCTCAGTGTGTACTACTGCAGGTGCTGAGGTTTACGAGGGGCGTTCAAGTCAAACTGGGACTTATGATGACGTTTCTGGTGAATGAAGGTGTAAAAGCGATCGACAGTTACAGGAGATTTCAGCCACAGTACGGTGATGAAACTCTTAGCCGCAGTAGAACGTCTGAACGGTGCGAATGTTTTAAAGGTCGTACGTCTGTGAATGACGATCCTGGCTGAGGTGTCTCGGAGCTCACTGCAGTTGTGGAGATTATGAACATTCACCGAGTGGAACGCTGGAATAATTCGTCACCAACTTTCAAGAGAGACACATCTGTGTGTGTGAACTGTACACACACTCATTCACCAACACCACTCACACACTACAGGGACTCGGCTGGGAGGTATCGCCACGTCCTCCATACAGTCCTGACCTGCTCCAAGATGTTTACACATGTTTGGGACATTACAGGAGTTCCTGGGAGGCCGGCGTTTCAGATGTTAATCAGACAGACAGTCCGATCTCGGCTCCGGTGTAATGAGAGAACTTTCTACCCTGATGGTGTCCAGGCTCTAGTGAGACACTGGGATAAGTGCATTAGTGTATCAGGGGATTATATAGAGACATAAAGGGAGTTTATCTCTCAGGACTGAGTTCTGTTATTCTGTACAATCAAAAGTCCCTCTTTGACTCGAACACCTGTCGTGTTGCATCAAGGTTTACCTTAATTATACACCAGACAAGAAGTTTGTAGAAATATGGTTTTCTTTCTAAAACCCAGACATGAAGTCAGACTGTCCAGGACTCTTTGTCCATTCATGAACATCTATGTTTTTTAACCCATTGAAAAAAATAATAAACAAGTGCAAAATGTTTCAGGAACGTTCTGCAGACTGAGTTCACACTAAGTGATGACAAAAACTAAAAATTCTGTGTAATAAATATGAACCATGAATAGAATGGGAAACTTCTTCTCCATGGCTGCTCAGCTGAGAAGTTTCACATGTAGAAAACAAACCATAACCACAGAGGAAGTGATGGAGGTGGATCTCTGAACATCGACTACAATACCTAGAAGGTTAACTACAGAGAACACCATAACTATTGGAACACTTCATGTAAATGGCACAAGTTATAATAAGTATAAATTCTGACCTTTCACCAACATAAACACAGTGTGGTGTCCTTGTGATTCTCTCTCTTTATTTATCTCACTTTGTTTTTTAATATAAGACTTTGTGGCAGTTTAATTATTTCAGACATAAATCACTATTTTTTTTTTACAAATTTATTGAGACATCTGTTAGGTGCATAAGTATTCACCCCCATACTCTGTTGAACCACCTACAGCTGCACATCTGGATCCTGATGATTCTACTTCTAGTAACTGGTACTAAATCAGGTCTCCAGGATTGTGTTATTCCCAGGGGGGGCCAGAGAACCTCACATACGATTATTGTACAACATTTAAAATATATTCAGTGTCAAATTGCACAATTGACTCTGTTGAGGTTGTTTCAAAAATCCACAATCATCTCCCTGGTCTTCTTGATTTTGGAGGCCAGGTTGTGGGTGTCACACCAAGCTGCCAGGGGTAGTTCAGTGGTTAAGGCATTGGACTACGGTTCGGAAGATCTGAGGTTTAAACCCCACAACCACCCAGTTGCCACTGTTGGGCCCTTGAGCACGGCCCTTAACCCTCAACTGCTTAGAGGTGTAATGAGAGAAAAATGTAAGTCGCTCTGGATAAGAGCGTCTGCCAAATGCCTAAATTTGGCAAATGTTTTACCTCCCTTCTATATAAGGACTCTTCATTGTCCGTGATGAGGCCAAACACTGTAATGTAATCAGTGAATTTAATGATGTAATTAGGAGGAAGGGAGGCACAGCAGTCATGTGTGTAGTGTTTAGAGGAAAGGGCTAAGTACACATCCCTGGGGGACCCCAGTGTTAATGTGCACTGTGGCTGATATGCGTTTGTCCACTCACACACACTGTAAACGATTTTTTAGAAAGTCCATAGTCCAGTTACACAATACAGTGCTTAGTCCGAGGTCACAGAGATTTGGAGCTTATTTGACAAAATGGTGTTAAATGCCGAACTAAAGTCCACAAAGAGAAGCCTTACATACGTATTTTCGTGTTAGTGTTTACAACAGGTAGTGTTTGATTTTTGGGGAAAAGAACTATTGTAGTTTTTTTTAAGCATGCTGGCACCCATGATGTGAACAGCGACAGAATAAAGATAGTGGTGGTGAAGGTAAGGTATTTCCGCTAATTCAGCTGCACAATACTTGATCACCTGGCCCGGCACTCCATCAGGTCCGGCAGCCTTCCTGGGATTGATGTTATGAAAACACTGTCTTACCTCGTGACTGCTCAGGACTGAGGCAGCATCACTAGAGGAAGGGCGGGCCAATGGTGGATCTCTATTGCCTCTATAAAAGTGGGCATAAAAGTTATTCAACTCCTTCACTAGGGTGTCACAGCTGTTAAAAGAGAGAGTTGTCTTTCTCTCATAGACCGTTATCACCCTAATTCCCTCCTAAACCCGCCGGGAGTTGGTGGAGTTGTGAAAGTGGGCCTCAATCTGACATTTCAATAGAATTTTATTTAATTTTATGCCCCTCCTAAGTGCCGTCCTGGCGGTACAATATGATGTCCTGTCACCAGATTTAAATGCTGTATCCATGGCTTTAATCAGCAGTTGGACCTATGTGTCATCCAAGGTTTTTTATTGAGAGACACACACGCTTTGTTTTAGAATGTCACATTTTCCACACAATAATTGTTGAAGTCTAAGACTAATGAGGTGTATTTAATCAGGGACTCACGTGTGATGCGTCCATGGTCCTTTAATACGTCCCAGTCTGGGGAGGAGAAGCAGTCCTGGAGCCTAGTGTTAGCATCACCAGACCATGAGCTTACAGTCCTTACATTTAGTCCAGCAGTTTTATTTCTTGTACTATACTTTGGATGTGGCAAAAGTGACAGATGGTCAGACACGCCAAGATAGGGATAAATCTGTACTTTATATGCCTCTGCTTACATTAGTCTACACTTGATCCATCTTATCTTCCCTAGTGGCGCATTTCACTTATAATTTGCGATATAATTTGCGAAGGACGCTCTTCAAGTCAGCATGATTGAAATTGTTCACAGCTATAAGATGCGCACTTGGGCTGTGTTTATGCCATCATACAACTGTGCTAGCACTAGCTTAGCATTAGCATCAGGTGGTATATACACAGAACAGATGTAAACAGATGCAAATTTGCAAATTGATGTCTAAATGTTTAGATATTCACTCAGGAATACTGAGATCTTTTGCTTTTGTCTGCATTCACATTCCTATGAAAAACAAGCTTTTTATCCAGATGTGTGTGAAGCTTTGGTTGAGGAAACACCATCCATCACTCTTGTGATTATTTCTTCACATTTCTCAGGTATGGTGTCATGGTAATTGTTAATGTAAAAATGTTTGTTCTTTAATATTTTCCTGGAAATCATTAATTTATTATTGTATTATTAAATCTGCTATAACCATGTAATTAATGTGATAATTACCATTAGACCCCTTTAGAGGACATGTGAGTTTTCCTCTTCCTTTTATTCTGATGATATTCAGTAATACTGAGTGTAAATCCTACCACACTTCCCAGTGACAATTCCAACATTACTGGTTTAGACAGCAGGTGTTTCCAAACTAACACTTTGGATAAATGAGAGTTTCCTTCACTTAACAGGATAAATCAGACGAATCCTTAGTAGATCCCAAATCCCACATCCCCACACTGTCTGATTTCACACTGATGGTGTCGGTTTAATGTGTAAAGGTTTGTCTTAAACTTACATTATTAAACCTGTTTGTTTTAATTTCCCAAACACTAAATTATAAACTTTAATACAGTAAACCTCTACACATCATGCAGTTACTGATTAATTACTGACATTTAATACACATATTAATCTGATTAATAGAATAGAATAAACTGTAAATAGTTGAACATTGTGGACTGTACAGACTTCCTGTGAGGTTCATAGTTAGTCCTGCCGGAGTCCCTACTTGCACTCTACAGTAAATATACATTCAGATTATACATTATGTGACTGTGACCATACCTAACTGTTATCTCTCTTCTTCTTCCTTCTCTCTCTTCCCTCTCTCCCCCTCTCTCTCCTTCCCTCTCTCTGTCGAGCTACACATGTCGTTCCTGAGCTGCCAGTGATCCAGACTCCCTCTGCCCTCTGGACCTGTCTGACCCATCCTGGTGCCCTGCTTCTGGCTGAAGATCTCGTCACATGGATGCCCCGTGTGTCTCTTTGGGATGCATCTGGTGATGGTTTCACTTTTCCATGAAAATGGTTTTGGCCTCGACTGGTGTTGACAGCTGTTTCTCCAAGGACTTAACTTGGCTGTAGTTGCTTGAGAGTTCGGGACTGGAATTTCCTACAAGTCTACCTGGGTCTTCAATAACTACCTGGACTCCATATTAACATCAATTGACATCAGCTATTAT
The DNA here is from genome assembly GCF_024256425.1 of Clarias gariepinus. Classification (NCBI taxonomy): domain Eukaryota; kingdom Metazoa; phylum Chordata; class Actinopteri; order Siluriformes; family Clariidae; genus Clarias; species Clarias gariepinus. The sequence continues at coordinate 34,880,471 of NC_071109.1, forward strand.
AGCTGAACTGCCTCCCACCCTACACACTGTATAAATGCAGATCATTTACTGCTTTCTGTTTCACCCAGATGAGGATGGGTTCCCTGTTGAGTCTGGTTCCTCTCAAGGTTTCTTCCTATTACCATCTCAGGGAGTTTTTCCTTGCCACTGTCACCCTCGGTTTGCTCACCAGGGACTATCTGACCATTTTAATTCATACACATTCACATTTCATACAAACTTAAATAATTCTTTTGATTATGTAAAGTGACAATGACAATTGTTAAAAGCGCTATACAAATGACATTTAATTGAATTGAACTGTGAGAAGCAGCAGGTGTGTATGTGAGCATGAAGTCACACTTTGATTCCTGTCCAAGGCCAAGGTGTGTGTCTCTGAGGATAAGATTAACCTTATGAACATACACCAATGCCTTTTCTCTTACACTTCCATCTGGTTTAAATGTAATCAACAGGTTTTTGTGAAAAAGACTTTTTTTCGTTGCTCATATACAGAATGACTCAGAGTTATTTCATGCCAGTTTGAACAGATGGAATCTAATAATTTAAATTCTGATTTGGGCCGCTTTCATACTGCACGTGTTCTTAAATCAGAATCTGATTTTTCGCAATACAACATCAGTCTAAACATGCAAATCAGAATTTATGTAACTTTCACACGAATCCAACAACAAGGGCAAAAACATTCCACCTTAATAAAATTTCAGCATTACAGCTGTGCTGGTATTTCCGCAGTGTGAACATAGCTTCAGAGAACACTGAAAAGATTCTGTAGTTGAAAGAGACACAAATGTATTTTTTTTCTGAATATTGCTTTAAACAGATCTAAGCTCTTTTTGAACACATTGTAGATATTTCCACTAGAAAGACATTTCTCCTTTGCTTATCTGGGTCACTTCCATGGAGATTGGGTAAAGCTGAGTGCAGTTGAAGATACATGACAAGACGAGGTTCTCAAAATATATATTATGTGTGTAAGAATGTATGTTAAATTGAAGAGAAAAATAAATGAAGTCACTACAGCAAATACAATGTGTTGTATAAAAACACAGACAAGGCTGATCCTGTGTACACGCCCATCTTTGGCTGGTGCTAATGAATATTAATGAGCATGCAAATACAATAACATAAGTGAAGCAACACAGCACAAATCATTTTTTATAGATAGATTTCCTGGACCATTGCACAAAGACACTTTAATAACTTTGCACACCTACCTTCACAACTACACTACATGTTCACGTTTACATCCTGGACCAGTGCACAAAGACACTTTAATAACCTCTGCACAAAGACACTTTGTTCTATGCATATTTGCACACCCAGTACAGTATATTTCAATTTGTACAGTATATTTCTATTTTTATTTTTAGTTCTATTTTTCCTAGTTTAATTTAATTTTTCTATTAAATTTTCTATCGTATTTCTTTTATTCAAATTTATTTCTTATTTGTAAACTTTAATTCTCTTTTAGGGTCAATGGCAGTCATATAAGCATTTCACTACATTTCGTACTGTGTATGACTGTGTATGTGACAAATAAAATTTGAATTTGAATGTAGATATTTTGTGGTCTGTGTATCTAGTAATGACTGTGATCTCCAGCAGAATATAGAAAGGAAGAACGTCATCCAGTAGAGTGACACTGACACATTTCACTGACATTTCACTTTTTTTTTTTTCAGCAGAATTTTGCGTGGTGTGAAGCAGACACAGAATGGGAAGTGATGCAGGAGTTATTGTTGTTATAATACTTAGAATGTTCACAGCAGGAGGAAATTAGGATCTTCTGATGAACTGATGTTCAGCTTCTGTCCTTTCATCCCTCTGTTCTGAACATTCTGTTATTAAAGTTATATTGGTGTAAGTACAATAATCTGTACCCAATTATTATAGTGTTTATATTCCAGTTATGCTAGGACCTCTGAACTATCTGATATTTAAGAAATAACACACTTGGAGTGTACTACAGTAGGAAAAGTATGACTGACTATAACAACAACAACAAAAATAATTCATTCAATTAATTTTATTTATATAGCGCTTTTAACAATGGTCATTGTTTCAAAGCAGCCTTACAAAAATTAAAGATTTAATTTTTTTTTTAGAAAAGAAAAGAAAATATTTGTAAGTGTGTATGTGTGAGAAAAATGTGTCTAGATAATAATTAGATGAATGAATGATGAATGAAATGTCTCTGATGAGTAAGCCAACCGTGACAGCGACAGTGGCAAGGAAAAACTCCCTGAGATGGCAATAGGAAGAAACCTTGAGAGGAACCGGACTCAACAGGGAACCCATCCTCATCTGGGTGATAACAGATAGAAATAACATCATGTGTTTTGTGCAGGTGAAAGTTCAATATAACATAAGTTGTGTAGATTAACATGAAGTCCAGTTCAGCACAGGGAGTCAGTAGGTGCAGAGGGCAGATGGGGTCTGGATCACTGGGAGCACAGGAGCAGGATGTGTAGCTCCAACCATCATAAAGCAGAATTCAGCTGGAGCTGGTCCTTCTCTGGATGCCTCAGGATCCTCGCAGGGTTGGCCTTTGTCTACTGAAGCTGGTACAATCTCCAGATGCCTCGGGATGGGTAGAAAAGTACAGAACAGATGGAGAGAATTAGCGTAGTTGCCATTCAGGATAGGTGTACTGGAGTATGAGGTTATGGGATGAGTTACGCGTATGCCAGATTAAAGAGATGCGTCTTGAGTCTACTTTTGAATTGGGAAACTGTGTCTGAGCCCCGAACACTGTCTGGAAGGCTATTCCAAATCTTTGGAGCTAAATATGAAAATGCCCTGCCCCCTTTTGTAGATTTTGAAATTCTGGGAACTATTAAAAGTCTGGAGTTTTGTGATCTTAAGGAATGTGGTGGATTGTAGCATATCAGAAGACTGGTTAGGTATGTGAGAGCTAAACCATTTAAAGCCTTGTATGTAAGTAGTACTATTTTGTAATTAATTCTAAATTGAACAGGTAGCCAGTGCAGTGATAATAATATTGGGGTTATATGATCATATTTTCTGGATCTAGTGAGAACCCTGGTGGCTGCATTTTGGACTAACTGAAGCTTGTTTATTGAGGATGCAGGACAACCACCTAGTAATGCATTACAATAGTCCAGTCTGGAGGTCATGAATGCATGAACTAGCTTTTCTGCATCAGATACGGATAGGATACTCCTAAGTTTGGCAATATTTCTAAGATGGAAAAAGGCTGTTTTTGTGATATTGGAAATATGATTTTCAAAAGACAAGTTACTGTCTAATATTACGCCCAGGTCTTTTACTGTTGATCTGGTAGTAACAGTACATCCTTCTAAACGCAGGCTGAATTGTGAAAGCTGTTGTGTGCTGGTTTTGGGGCCGATGAGTAATATCTCTGTCTTTTCTAAATTTTTTAAAAGAAAGTTATTGGTCATCCAATCTTTTATGTCCTGGACACACTCTGTTAATCTAGACAACTTGGGTATTTCATCTGGTTTTGTTAAGATATATAATTGGGTATCATCAGCATAGCAATGGAAACTAATCCCATGTCTTCTAATGATGTTTCCCAAAGGAAGCATGTATATTGAGAACAGCAGAGGTCCTAAAACTGACCCTTGTGGGACCCCATAATTCACTGGCATTACATCAGACGGTACTCGATACGAAGTGGTATCGATCAGACAGTTATGATCTAAACCATTTTAATGCCTGCCACTAAATATCTATATGATTTTGTAGCCGATCTATTAGAATATTATGATCTATAGTGTCGAATGCAGCACTAAGATCAAGTAAGACTAGTATTGAGATGCAGCCTTGGTCTGAAGCTAAAAACAAGTCGTTTGTAATCTTAACTAGTGCAGTTTCTGTACTATGATGGGGCCTGAAACCTGACTGAAATTCTTCTAGGATGTTGTTTTCCTGCAAAAATGTGCATATTTGAGCTGATACTACTTTTTCTAATATTTTTTATATAAACGGAAGGTTTGAAATCGGTCTATAATTTGTTATTTCATTCGCTTCCAAATTGGATTTTTTAAGAAGCGGCTTAATAACTGCCAACTTGAAAGGTTTAGGGACGTGACCTAGATATAATGAATAATTAATAATGTTTAGAAGTGGCTCTCCAACCATATGCATCACTTCTTTTAAAAATCTGGGTGGTATTGGGTCTAACAGGCACGTTGTTGATTTAGCTGAGGTGATAAGTCTATACAGCTCTTCCTGTCCTACACCTGTAAAGCACTGAAAATCTCAATGTGAAGCTCTAGGCTGAACTTTATCGTGAGATACTATTAGAGGTTGAACCTCTGTTATTTTCTTCCTGATACTATTGATTTTTTTTTATTGAAGAAGTCCATAAAGTCCATCTTCACTTCTAAACTGCAGGGATACTTTCTGCAGGCATCATAGGTTTTGTTAGGTGAGCCACTGTACTAAATAAGAACCTGGGATTGTTTTGGTTTCTTGCTATCAGTTGGCTAAGATGCTCGGTCCTAGTGGTTTTTAGAGCCTGTCTATAGCTGCACATACTGTCTTTAAACGCAATTCGAAAAACTTCTAATTTAGTTTTCCTCCATTTTTGCTCGAGGTTACGGGTTGCTTTCTTTAGGGCGCGAGTATGACTATTGTACCAAGGAGCAAGTGTTTTATCTCTGACGGGAGCAATATGGCCCTGGGGGTCTGTACACGGTGGCCAGAGTAAAATATAGCGCGGGTTTATTATGTATTTCATTAAGTGCAACATTAATGATGAACACTTCAAATGAGTTAAACCTGGGCCTTATTTTCTGAGTAACAGTGAGTAAATCATTGTAGATAGTGGCGACACCACCACCGCGACCAGTTAGACGGGGCTCATGCTTATAGAAATATCCTGATAGAGTAGGCTCATTCAGACCAATATATTAATTTGGTTTAAGCCAGGTTTCGGTGAGGTAACAATAAGTGCTTTGAGCGCAAGGGATCTAATGTTGAAAAGTCCAAACTTAAAGTAGATTTTGATTACTTATTTGGCCTTTTTCTGGTTTTATGGTTATCAGATTGATTCAGGCAAATGTAACAAATTTATTCTTATACAACAATACTACTACTACTAATAATAATAATGACATGAATTAACAGACTTGTGTCACACCTATGCTACCACAGTCCGGGGGAGTGAGATCCGGTTCCCCGGACTATTAAGCCAAGGCTTTGTCTCCCCCTAGTGTGTCTACGTCGGTATGTCTTCCCCTTATCACAAATTATGTTCACCTGTGTCTCTCCCCTGTGTGTCTTTATTTAAGCCAGCCGAACCCGTAGTGTCTTGTCCGTTCACTGTTGTTGCTATGTTTGTTTTGCATGTTTTGTTCCAACCTCACTGTGTCTTCCTGTCTCCTCCTCAGGACTAAGCCGAGTCTGCAGGGTCGGGGTAAGGCCTTTGTAACCAGGCAGTAGGGTCAAGGTCACGGTCAAGACGCCAGCCGAGCGCAGCCCAAGCACAGCGTAGAGCCCTCGTGACCTTTATGTTAGTTTTGCTATCAACGCTTGTGTGTTCGTACCCGCCTGCAGACCCAGCCTGAGGAGGCTGTGCTGAAGCCTAGTTTTGTGTTTGTTTTCTTGTTTTTTGTGTTATCACTGTTTATGAAGAGTTCAATATACGTGGGAAAGATTAACAAAGGAAATAAAAAGAGACTCAAGTTCCAACCCATACCTGCATCTTGCATCTGTTTCTTTACCCAGAGAACATGACAACTTGGTCATTTGTGGTGTGAATTATGAAGGATGCAAACCAGAACAGCTAAAGAAAACAATGAAGGAGACAAAAAAAAACCTGCATAATTATCAGAACCTTTCCTTAAAACAAATAAAAATGAATATATACTGTAACTTTTAACAAACATTCTATAGTTAAGTAAAAGATACATAAATAAAAAAAGTTTAATTGGTTGCAAAACTATTGCCAAAAGAAAGACAAGCGGGTCTTATAAGTTTGCTAAATGTACATCAGTAATCCTAGCAATTAATAATTAATAGCAGTTAATTAGCAGGGCCTGGGAAACTGGCCAGGTTTGGGGCAACTGGATAGAAGGCAAATATAAGACCTGGGTTAAAGAGCAATGAGACTGAAGTTGTCCTCAAACATTAATGTGTATAGTTAGTCCGTGCAGAGCAAGTCCGTCTGGTCTAATCTGAAAAGTTCAGATGGCCTTAATATCAGGTTTGCCTGACAGTAGAAGATGACACATAACACCTGCTTTAATTATGGTTAGGAGAATGTTCTTTGACTTCTCCAATGCCTTCAACAACATTAGACCAGCTGTACTGGGAGAGAAATTAAAGAAGATGCACATAAATACTCCCTTGGTTTCCTGAATCATGAACTGGAATGCGTGTGGTGACTGGGGTTGGTTCCACTTTTCCATGAAGGTGGTTCTGTCCTCGACTGATGCATACAGCTGTTCTCTGAGGACCTGTGACTTCAGTCGCTCAATAGTTCAGGACTGGAATTTCTTACAGTTTACCTGAGTCTCCAGGAACAAACTGGACTTTAATCTTACACATCTTCTCTTATACTAAACTTCCAGTCTCGCTTATTATGCACATCAATCCCTGCTATCTGTTTTTACTCAGATGAGGATGGGTTCCCTGTTGAGTCTGGTTCCTCTCAAGGTTTCTTCCTATTACCATCTAAGGGAGTTTTTCATTACCACTGTCGTCGTCATCCTAGGCTTGCTCATCAAAGACAATCATATCATTTTGATTCATACACATTCACAATTCATAGAAACTTAATTCTTTTGATTGTGTAAAGCTGCTTTGTGATGATGTAAATCGTTAAAAGCGCTATACAAATAAAATTGAATTAAGTTGAATTGAATTAATTTGGAATAAACATAAAAAAGGAACAGAGAATTATACTGATCTCTTAACACCAGGTGGAGCTGTTACACTAGGGCTCGAAGGTGAGAAGATTTGAATTATACAAGTATCTACCTTAAGTATCTTAAACTTAACTAAAAATAAAAATGCATTATAAAGCATATACAAAATAATTACAAAAAGTAATATAAGGTTGTTTTTCTCTGTGGTAATCCTGTCTATTGCTGAGATTCAGGGATATACTGTTAAAGTGACGTTTTTATGCAGATCCACCTTTCTCAAGTAACTGTCGACCCAAAGAGCTGTAGGATCCATATAGCGCAAGTGATAGGCGTTCAGTGCTTTATTTAGTCAGAAACCTGACACAAAGAGAAAAAAAAGCATGCTTAATTAATACAGGATCATCAAAGAGCAGCTCATGTAAATTTAATATATTTTTATGTATTAAACACATAGTCTACACAAACTCTATGCAAAGCATCTATCCACACCTTCTGTTTGATTGAACTCACAGACACCCATGACTGATTCAAACTTGTAATTTCCAGATGATAGGGTTTTTACTTTGATGATTGGTTTGATGTTTAATGATTACTACCGCTATGTAAGCATTTCACTGCCTATCGTACTGTGTATGACTGTGTATGTGACAAATAAAATTAGAATTTTGATTTATGTCACTCAGGAAGGGGGGGCATTTTTTTTGGATTTCTTATTTGCCTCATCATATCTTATTTTTAAAGAACTGAAAAAAAAAAAACCTTGCACTGATAATCTTAATGTATAACTCCTGTAATATATGACTATTTGTGATTAGAAAAGTTTAGGATTAAGGGTGGTGGGTGAAAGGAGCCTGATGGAGCAGAAGAAAGACATGTAGCTGTATTATCAGTGCAGTGGGCAATAAAGTCAGTAAAAGTGGTGCAGTGATAAAGTGCTCGCCCTATCATCCGGGGAGCGCTGGTTCGGTTCCCGGGTGATGCTGTAACGTCTCACAGCCGGAGGTCTAGAGAGAGCTGATTGGACGAGCTCTCTCAGGGGGGAGGGATGAGAGCTAACGCGGCATAAGCTAGCAGTTTAAAAAGATGCGGTCGGCTGGCGTCACGTGATTCGGAGGAAACATGTGATAGTCTTCGGCTCTCCCGTGTAGTAGTATCCTTAATGTGGAGTCCCCTAGTGATGATGTAACTTTTACTTCAAAATCATTATAGTGGTACATTACTGTTTTAATATGAACTGTGTCTCATTACGGTGTGATCAGTTTCACCTTAGATTAAAAATTAAGGTAAAAATATTGAGGTAAAATAAGATCTCTTAAATGTCTCAAATGTTTTGTTAAAGGATCTGGTTGTAATCATAATTTTTTTTTAATAACACAGTTATAGGGCAATGAGTCTCAGGAAGCAATAACACATACAGTTTATATATTTATTAGAAACAGTATTAAAATATTATATACATAACACCACTTCATTTAATTTTACAGAAAAGTTCATTGTTCAGAAGAGTTAATTATGTCAGTCTTCTGTGTTGTAATTCTGTCTAACGCTGAGATTTAGGGTTTTGATGTTCAAGAGGATTCAAGATGGCGCCGGTGAGGTCGGCTGCCGTCACGACTGCTCCGACCACCTTTTCTTTGTTTTTGTTCTTTAAGTTAGTTTACAGCGTTTTAAAACCGGCAAAATTACCACCATGGGGTACATTAGTTATGATAGAGACACTCTTGTTTCTATTGGTATACAATGTACTCACAATTCGACGTTTTTAACTCCGGGTCCGAGCTGGCCGAGTGAGATCCTGAGGGACAACAAAAAACGTGTCGCAAAGCGGCGGCCCCGAGGGAAATGAGCCGGCGTCAGGAACAGGCTGAGAGCCCGTGCACACCGCACACCTCTGCCTAGCATCCTGCTCGCCAACGTCCAGTCACTGGAAAACAAGCTCGATGACCTCAGGGCCAGGATAAAGTTCCAGAGAGACATTCGGGACTGCAATCTCCTCTGCTTTACCGAGACATGGCTGAACCCAGCGGTGCCGGACCACGCCATTTAGCCGGCCGAGTTCTTCTCGGTTCACCGCATGGACAGGACGCGGGACTCGGGAAAGTCAAGGGGAGGCGGCGTGTGTTTAATGGTGAACAGCAGCTGGTGCAACAGCGCGAGCGTTGTTCCTCTCACACGCTCCTGCACACCAAACCTGGAACTACTGTCCATCATGTGTCGTCCTTTTTACCTTCCTCGGAAGTTCACATCGGTCATAATCAGTGTCGTTTATATTCCACCACAAGCGGACACAGACACTGCTTTATGCGAGCTGCGTGAGACACTCACACAGCACCAAACACAACACCGGGACGCTGCGCTTATTGTGGCGGGGGACTTTAACAGTGCCAACCTCAAACGCGCAGCGCCAAACTTTCATCAGCACATCACCTGCCCCACCAGGGGCGAAAGGACACTGGACCACTGCTACACAATGGTCAAGAACGGCTACAAGGCACAATCTTGTCCACCGTTTGGTAAATCCGACCACGCCGCCATCTTCCTCATGCCAAAATACAAACAAAGGCTGAAACAGGAAGTTCCGGTTCAGAGGGAGGTCGCGCGCTGGACGGACCAATCGGTGGCCGCGTTACAGGACGCACTCGATGACGCAGACTGGGACATGTTCAGAAACAGCTCTGACGATGACGTCAGCGCGTTTACGGAAGCGGTTGTGGGATTCATCGGGAAACTAGCGGACGATACCGTAGAAAAAAAGACTATTAAAACGTTTCCCAGCCAGAAGCCGTGGGTGGATAAAACCATCCGCGACACTCTGAGATCTCGCACCGCTGCCTACAACACGGGACTCGTGTCGGGGAACATGGAACCATATAAGGCTGCGTCATACAGCGTCCGGAAGGCGGTGAAAGAGGCGAAGCAGTGATACGGGAGGAAACTAGAGTCACAACTCCAACAGAGTGACTCTAGGAGCCTGTGGCAGGGATTAAGGACAATAATGAATTATAAAGCACCAACATCCGGTATGACGAGCGCAGACGTGTCTCTGGCAGACGAGCTGAACACTTTCTATGCTCGCTTCGAGGCTGCAGCTAAAGACGCCAGCGATGCTAATGCTAGCGGCGCTAACGGCTGCAGACAGGAAGTCACTGCCAGCATCATTACTGAGCATGACGTGAGGAGAGCCTTCAAGAGAGTGAACACCAGGAAAGCAGCAGGACCAGACGGCATCTCAGGCCGTATCCTCAGAGCCTGCGCAGACCAGCTAGCACCTGTGTTCACTAAGATATTCAACATCTCTTTATCTCAGTCAGTGATCCCCACATGCTTCAAAGAGTCCATTATTGTTCCTGTCCCAAAGAAACCACATCCTGCTTCCCTCAATGACTATCGCCCTGTAGCCCTCACTTCAGTAGTGATGAAGTGCTTTGAACGCCTGGTGGGCGGACATGTCTCAGCCTCCCTCACTCTCAGCACTGGAGCCCCCCAGGGTTGTGTTCTGAGCCCCCTGCTGTACTCTCTGTACACCCACGACTGCGTGGCCACTACCAGCTCCACCACCATCATCAAGTTTGCTGACGACACTGTTGTGGTGGGCCTGATCACGAACAACAATGAGACGGCCTACCTGGAGGAGGTTGGAAATCTGGAGAACTGGTGCCAGAGAAACAATCTCCTCCTGAACGTCAGTAAGACAAAGGAGCTGATAGTGGACTTCAGTACAAAGCAGGTGAGGAACTACCAGACCCCCGTCATCAACAGGAGCCCAGTGGAGAGAGTGGACAGCTTCAGATACCTCGGTGTTCACATCACGCAGGACCTGGCATGGTCCTGTCACATCAACACCGTGGTAAAAAAGGCCCGGCAGCGTCTCTACCACCTCAGACGCTTGAGAGACTTTAGACTGCCCTCCAAGGTGCTCAGGAATTTCTACTCCTGCACCATAGAGAGCATCCTGATGGGAAATATCACGACCTGGTTCGGGAACAGCACCATGCAGGACAGACGAGCTCTACAGAGGGTGGTGCGATCAGCTGAGCGCATCATCCGCATCGAGCTCCCTGACCTGCACTCGATCTACAGCAAGCGGTGCTTGACCAAGGCCAGGAAGATCGTGAAGGACCTCAGCCACCCCAATAACGGACTGTTTACTCTGTTGCGGTCTGGAAAGCGATTCCGCTCCTTGAAGGCCAACACAGAGAGACTAAGGAGGAGCTTCTTCCCGCAGGCGATAAGGTCCCTCAACCACAACCACACCACTATGCAGAACCAACACAATCTTTTCATAATTGATCAAATCTATCAATCTTTTTACATCCATGATCACTATGGACAATTACACGCTCACCTTCCTTCATATCTACACTACATGTTGTACGTTTACATCCTGGACTATTGCACAAAGACACTTTATTAACTTTGCACACCTACCTTCACAACTACATTACATGTTTACGGTTACATCCTGGACCAGTGCACAAAGTCCCTTTAATAACCTCTGCACAAAGACACTTTGTTCTATGCATATTTGCACACCCAGTACATTTTAATTTGTACAGTATATTTCTATTTTTATACACATCATATTACTATGTACAGTATATTTCTATTTTTATGCACATCATATTTCTATTTTTATTTTTAGTTCTATTTTTCCTAGCACATTTCTATTTTTATTTTTAGTTTTTTTTTCCTAGTTTAATTTAATTTATTATTTAATTTCTATCGTATTCTTTTATTTATATTTATTTCTTATTTGTAAACTTTAATTCTCTTTTAGGGTCAATGACAGTCGTATAATGCATTTCACTACATTTCGTACTAACGGCTGCAGACAGGAAGAAACTGGAAACGCGTTTATCATCAACGAGCATGACGTGAGGAGAGCCTTCAAGAGAGTGAACACCAGGAAAGCAGCAAGACCAGACGGCATCTCAGGCCGTATCCTCAGAGCCTGCGCAGACCAGCTAGCACCTGTGTTCACTGAGATATTCAACATCTCTTTATCTCAGTCGGTGATCCCCACATGCTTCAAAGAGTCCATCATTGTTCCTGTCCCAAAGAAACCTCATCCTGCTTCCCACAATGACTAGGGCGATAGTAGTGATGAAGTGCTTTGAACGCCTGGTCAGTGACTTCATCATTTCTTCACTACCAGACACACTGGACCCACTACAGTTTGCATACCGCCAGAACCGTTCCACTGATGATGCCATCTCTCTTCTCCTCCACACATCACTTACTCACCTGGACACTAGAAGGGGGAATTATGTTAAAATGATCTTCATCGACTACAGCTCAGCATTTAATACCATAATTTCCTTCACACTCACCACCAAGCTGGACCACCTGGGACTCAGCTCATCAATGTGTGAGTGGATCTCCAATTTTCTGACAGGCAGTAAGGATGGGGGGACATGTCACAGCCTCACTCACTCTCAGCACTGGAGACCCCCAGGGTTGTGTTCTGAACCCCCTGCTGTACTCTTTGTACATGCACAACTGCGTGGCCACTACCAACTCCACCGCCATCATCAAGTTTGCTGACGACACTGTCGTGGTGGGCCCGATCACCAACAATGATGAGTCGGCCTACCTAGAGGAGATTGTAAATCTGGAGAACTGGTGCCAGAGGAATCTCCTCCTGAATGTCAGCAAGACAAAGAAGCTGATAGTGGACTTCAGTACAAAGCAGGAGAGGAACTACCAGACCCCCATCATCAATGAGAACCCAGTGGAGAGAGTGGACAACACAGAGAGACTGAGGAGGAGCTTCTTCCTGCAGGCGATAAGGTCTCTCAATCACATCACACCACACAGGAGTAATGTCTTTTAAACATTGACACTGACTGGACAATCATGGACACATTCATGCAATACATATTTACATATCTGAAGCCATTGCACATGTCACTTTATACAATACATGTTTACCTGCCATTGCACATGACACTTTGCCACTCTGACACTTTAAGACATTTCAATGCCACTTTAAAACATCTTTAAAAAATTTATATATATATATTTCCCCCATATTCCTATATTCTATTTTTGTGATATTTCTACATGCCCTTATTTGTACAGTTGTTAATTTTACTATAGTTACATTTATTTTCCTTTGTATTTTATTTATTTTATTAATATTTATTCCTTATATATAGTTTTGATTTCTTTTAAGGGGCACCGGCGGTCGTATAAGCATTTCACTGCATATCGTACTGTGTATGACTGTGTATGTGACGAATAAAATTTGAATAAAAAATTTGAATTTGAATCAGTGCCATTTATATCCCGCCTCAAGTGGACACGGACACTGCCTTACACGAGCTGCATTAAGCACTCACACAGCACCAGACACAGCACTGGGACGCTGAACTTTCATCGGCATATCACCTGCCCCACCAGGGGCGAAAGGACACTGAACCACTGTTACACGACAGTCAAGGATGGCTACAAGGCACAATCTCGTCCATCATTTGGGAAATCCGACCACGCCGCCATCTTCCTTATGTCAAAATACAAACAAAGGCTGAGACAGGAAGTTCCGGTTCAGAGATAGGTCGCGCGCTGGACAGCCCAATCGGTGGCCGCGATGGAGGACGCACTCGATGACTCAGACTGGGACATGTTCAGAAAACCATTTCTTTGAGATCTCGCACATCTGCCTACAATGCGGGACTTGCATCAGGTGACATGGAACGGTACAAGGCCGCGTCGTATATCGTCCGGAAGGCAGTGAAAGAGGCGAGGCAGCGCTGCAGGAGGAAACTAGAGCCACAGCTCCGACAGATTGACTCTAAGAGCCTGTGGCAGGGACTGAAAACAATAACAGACTACAAAGCACCAACATCCAGTATGACGCGGACGTGACTCTGGCAAATGAGCTGAACACTTTCTATGCTTGCATCAAGGTTGCAGCTAAAGACATTAGCGATACTAATGCTAGCGGCGCTAACAGCTGCAGAAAGAAACCCCATCCTGCTTCTCTTAATGACTATCGCCCTGTAGCCCTCACCTCAGTAGTGATGAAGTGCTTTGAGCACCTGGTCAAGAACTTCTTCATTTCATCTCCACCAGACACACTTGACCCACTACAGTTCACTTAGCGTTTGAACCGTTCACCTGATAATGCCATCTCTTATCTCCTCCACACATCACTTACTCACTTGGACACTAGAAGGGGGAATTATGTTAAAATGCTCTTCATCGACTACAGCTCTGCCTTTAATACTATGATTCCCTTCACACTCACCACCAAGCTGGAGCACCTGGGACTCAACTCATCTCTGTGCCAGTGGATCTCTAATTTTCTAACTGGCAGACCACAGGCAGTAAGGATAGGCGGACATGTCTTAGCCTCCATCACTCTCAGCACTGGAGCCCGCCAGGGTTGTGTTCTGAGCCCCCTGCTGTACTCTTTGTACACGTATGTGTGGCCACTACCAACTCCACCACCATTATTAAGTTTGCTGATGACCCAGTCGTGGTGGGCCTGATCTCTGACAACAAGTTGGCCTACCTAGAGGAGATTGGGAATCTGGAGAACTGGTGCCAGAGGAACAATCTCCTACGTCAGTAAGACAAAGGAGTTGATAGTGGACTTCAGCACTAAGCGGGAGAGGAACTACCAGACCCCCTATCATCAACGAGAGTCCAGTGGAGAGGGTGAATAGCTTCCAGTATCTCGGTGTTCACATCACGCAGGACTTGTCATGGTCCTGTTACATCAACATCGTGGTGAAGAAGCCCCGGGAGCGTCTCTACCACCTTAGGCTCTTGAGAGACTTTAGACTACCCTCAAGGTGCTCAGGAATTTCTACTCCTGTACCATAGAGAGCATCCTGACGGGAAACATCACGACCTGGTTCGGCAACAGCACCATGAAGGACAGACGAGCTCTACAGAGGGTGGTGCGATCAGCTGAGCGCATCATCCGCATCGAGCTTTGTAGTTAAATTTATTTTCTTTAGTATTTCTCTTTATCCATACAAATTTTTTACGTATGAGTTATTTTTTTTAGGGTCACTGGTGGTCGTATAAGCATTTCACTGCATATCGTACTGTGTATGACTGTGTATGTGACAAATAAATTTTTATTTAAATTTGAGGTTGAGCTCCCTGACCTGCACTTAATCTACAGCAGGCGGTGCTGGACCAAGGCCAGGAAGGTTGTAAAGGACCTCAGCCCCCCCAGCAATGGACTGTTCTCTCTGTTGAGGTCAGGAAAGCGATTCTGCTCCCTGAAGGCCAACACAGAGAGACTGAGGAGGATCTTCTTCCCGCAGGCAATACGGTCTCTTTATCAGTACACCACACAGTACTGATCTATTTTGCACGTCCACACACATGGTTTTTGCGCTTACTGTGGACATTCTGGACATTCACTTACACTTGTGTCCACTGCACAACTACTGTACACATTCATAGACACTAGTTAAATTACCCAATTAGCCCTATTACAAGTCACTTTAAATATGTTACTTTCAAGCATATTTGCATGTTAAATATGTGACATTTCCATTTATATTCAATTTAAATTCAACTTAATTCCCACACCAATGTCCATAAATTTTATATCTGTATTGTACAGCTGTTTCCTATTTTTCTTATATTAGATGGAGGCAGATGATTCGCTGTGGCAACCCCTGAAATGGAACATCCGAAAGACAAAGAAGAAGTATATTTTGTACTGTTATTTTATTTTTATTTTATATTTTATTTTATTCTTTCTTAGTTAAATTTACCTTCTGTTTTTTTTTTTTCATAATTATGTTCTATTCATAGTCTTTTATTTTAGGGTCACAGGCAGGCGTCTAAGCATTTCACTGCATATTGTACTGTGTATGACTGTGAATGTAACAAATAAAATTTGAATTTGAATAGCGATTATTGTTTTTAACAGGGTATAAAAAAGGATTAAAAAGGAGTTTATACAATTCAGTGTAATTTGTGTAGCACATTTATTGACATTGTCACAAAGCATATGTGTGATGTGTAACAGGATAAATGGAAATTGTTTTGGATAAGGGCTAAATGCTGTACATGTAAATTTCCCTGTAAATACACTGATTTATGTGGAATGTGTCGATGTGTCACAATGTTTATGTTCGTCCCCAATATCAAAAACCCCAAAAGCCTGAATCATCAAATGTGTGGAACAATGAGACAATACTGAATCATTAATTATAAAGACAGAAAAGACAAACTATAATCAACACCAGGGGGCGCTGTCATACTGAGGCTCAGAGATAAAAATGCAGTGTCAGTTAAATAAAGAATAAATAATTCCATATATTGCACTTTAAAAAAGTAATATTTTATCAAAATGTTCGGTTGGTTTTCAGAGTTAAATTCCTTCATGGTTTTGCTGTTAAACTGGTGTTTTTAAGGCCCACTGGGTCCTCAGAGCTACACAACACGTACTGTATACATACTGTAGAAGCCGGTTGTTACATTTAACCTACAAAAAGTTGAAAATGAGATGCCTGACTAATACAGTATAATCATAGGGCAGATATTGTAAATCTGTGAAAATCTTCAGTCTACATGAGTTTAATCTCTGGTTTAAATTCTGCCTTCATTGCTGATGAAATTAAAATCCTAAGCAGGTGATACTCACACAACGGCGTTTATTGCGGAGCTGTTGCCTGTCTGCAGGACGTCACAATAATCTTGAGTGGGATTTTCCCATCACGTTGTTTTTGTCCAGAAATAGCAATCAATTAGTTTTCTGCTCATTTGCACAGCGCGTCTCTCTTCTGGTTTACTTCTGACTCTCAGTTGACAAAGTTGGGAAAATTTACTGATTCTTACCAAATCTTCAAAAGAAACCTTAAAAGTCACCTGGTGGAAAGATGACGAGGAAACTTTGAATCTAATATCAGACATGAGATTGTGAACTTGCATCTGAATAATTACACCCACACCAGCTCATTACTGATGAAGTCAACTTTGACTGAAGTTACACCATAAAGGTTTCCTGTGATTGTATTGAGTTTGAGTCCTGAGTTCAGACAGACCAGGATCACGTGAGAGGGAGATTTTTAGACTTTACAGTGCAGTGTAACATCCTTCCTCTTCTCTTCCTACTGAACATCACTTCTGTGTACAATCTACAATATTCCCATCGGTTGCCAAGAATTTTTCATTTGATAAAATTTATATCATTAAGAAAATGCATTTCTTTGATTTAAATTCAAGTAACATAAACGAACAAACAAAAATACAAATAAGTACAAGCAAGGGTGGTGTTTTATTATATTGATGGTTTTATTATTGAACAGAAGTAAAACATATATTCATATACTCAGATAGATAGATTCTTTACTTTCTCAACACATTCATCTCATCTTGTCGACCCAATCAGTTGTCTTTATAATACTTAAAAATATTGTTTATCAGTTACTCTGTCAGATAGATATCCAGAAAAAACTAAAATTCTTTGTGGAGTACTTGTCCTTAACTACAGTAGATTTTAGAGCACATAATAATTAGTACTTCAAATTGATTAAAAAAGTTGAACTGGTACTTCACCTTAAACTGGTAGCAGTGGAGTAGACTTTTAGGCAACTTCTCCCTGACTACTGAGTTTGTGTACTTCTGCCACGTCACATACAGAGAAACATTTGTCTCGTAAGGTGGTTGTGTTCAAGCGTAGGCCAACATTTGATCTGTCAATCACACTATGGGGTACTGTACACACCAACCAATGTATGTAAGCCCGCCCCTAATGTTAGGGTGATGCAACTGTGTGAATCCACTCCAGGCTCTTGTTTCGCCTTTTCAACTTTCCTGCATTTTTACTATTTTTAGTAAATTTGAAACTGTTGAGTATAAGAAGAAAAGTGTCCAATCTGTCAGATTTTAACATGAAATAAAAAGAATTAAGGCTTGTTGTGTTTTGTGTGTCACACTTCGACACATTTACCGGTTGGGTCCCGAACAACCGTGAGAGACGGATGACCGCACATGCACGCATGATGTCTAACGATCTCCGTTTATTATCAGCAAAGAGACACATTTAGGTTTTGTCCAGGTGTCCTGCATCATGTACATCAAAAGAACCAAAACCATTAATATGTTAGTCATAGAGAGACGTGGAGACAGACAGACGATAGAAAAACACATTTGCATGTTTAGGTTAAAGAAAAGGGTTCCAGCAGACGAGTGTTGTATATTCGTCTGGATACAGAGTATAGGACGTGTTACCACATGAGGAGTCAGGGTCAACAACCCCGTGTGGAGCTTGATTTATGGGTGTAGAAACCTTCTGATCATATTATAATACCTTACAAGAACCTTATAAATTGTGTCTGATAAGTGTATGAACTTTTTAAGCTTAAAAATTAAATAATAATTATAATAAAATCTCAATATGGAGCATGAAGTTACCATCTTTTAAGACTTAGGGAGTATTACCAGTTATAATCTTACCCTGGAAACATTTAGACAAGTACCGCTAATAATAATAATAATAATAATAATAATAATAATAATAATAGACAATTTGCTAACAATTTATTTATTATTTACTTTTTACTAATTGGTGTTCTCATTTTCTCACTAATTTTTGGCAATAAATATTTATAAAAAACTTGACTGAATGTGTAAATATTTACACACACAACAGAAAAGAAAAGTCTTAAGCATATTAATTAAAGTTAAGACCAGACTTACACATTATTTTTCCAACAACTAATGTTTAATTAATAAATACTTTAAGTTTAATTAATACTGTAATGCTCTCCTCATGAGGCCTGACTGTAATTATTTCATTAATCACAATTATGAAAAAAGATAAATCAATAACTTTCAGGAAACCAAAAGAAATACTGTACAGTGTGTGTATTTATTAGAGACAGTTACATGTTACTTATGTGCAACACCACTTCATTTTATTTTACTGAATCATTTATTGAAAACAAACCTGAAGAGAGAACAGAGTCTTTCAAGAAGCATGTGATGCTGTCACACTGAGACTCGGCTGAGAATGTCAGTTCTATACATAAATAGTTACAAAATGCATATTTTTATATTTTAAAATAAACAGAAACAGTAATTACAAAATGTTGCCAAAATATTAAGTTAGTCTTCAGTGTTGTAATCCCGTGTAACGCTGAGACTCAGAGTTTTGCTGTTACACCAACTTTGTTCTTAAGATCCACTTTCCTCATGTGACTGTCGACCCAAACGGCTGTAGGATCCACACAGACTGTACGAGTGGTGTTCTGTACCTTATTTAGCATCTGAAAACTGTAACACAAACAGAGAGACACAGGGATGCTGGATAAATAGAGAATAATCTAAGAGCAGACGTTATAAATATACAGTGTGAATCCGTGGGCTACACGGGTCAACACCAAACTCTGTTTTAATTCTGCTTCATTAGTTTTAAATGTTAAGAAAATACTATAATTCTATCTAGCAGGTGAGACTCACACAATGGCCTGTAGGTGGCAGCTGCTGCTGGTCCTCCAGTAGGTCACAATGTTCTTTAGTGGGATCCTCACTTTAGTTGTGTTTGAACAGCAGGTTTTCATGACGTCAGTACTAGAAGTAGCTGATTAAAGAAAAAAACTATTATTATTATTATCATAAATCAAACTATTAGCTACACTATAAATGTGTTCACTACAGAGTGATGTAAGACTCACCACTAGACACCAGATACAGAGAGCTGAGCGACAGCAGAAGCAGCAGAGCCGTCAGGTTCCTCATTCTAGCAGAACGTCTGATTTCACACAGAGACGGAGCGGAGTGAGAGTTCCAGATCCAGGAGAGACGAGTCGAGTGATGGATGCTGGAGGAGTGAGAGTCTCTCCATCCTATATATACACTGAGTGTGTGTGTGTGTGTGTGTGTGTGTGTGTGTGTGTGTGTGTGTGTGTGTTGGGGAGATTTTCCTTCTGTTTCTCAGTACTGAGTTTCCTGTTGCAGTATAATTTGCTTCCTTTTCTTTTTTTCTTTTCCCTGAATGTTTGTTCCAAGCAGAATCTTTTCTGTTTGCAGAATTAGTTGTAAAATGATGATGTGATTTTTATTATTTTGTCAAATAGATTCAAAATAGATAAACATGCATTTCTCAGATCCTAATTTAAAATACTTTACTACGTACAACAACAACAACTAATAAGAGATTTAATACACCAAAATATGATAGTGTGAAGTATAAACTGAAGTGTGATATCATTATACATTTCTTTTATAGATATTAGATTGGATATTATATATAAATTTATCTTTAACTGAAAGCTTATGTTGTATGTTGAGCCATAAAGTGTGTTTAGACAATTTCATGTATTTGTACATAAAATTGTTTACAAACGTACTGTATATATAATATACTATAAACCTCCTAAAGGAGCTTTTATAGAAGGGTTAGTGGTTGGTACTGTCGCTTTGCACCTCCAGGGTCTGGGTTCAATTCCCAGCTAGGTTTGGTTCCCGTCTCTGTGTGTATGGAGTTGGGTAGGTTTCCTCTGGGTACTCCGGTTTCCTCCCACAGTCCATAGACATGCCGATTAGGTTAACTGGTGTTCCCAAATTGCCCATAGTGTGTAAATGAATGTGTGTGTGTGTGTGTGTGTGTGTGTGTGTGTGTGTGTGTGTGTGTGTGTTATCTGTGATCTCCATGGTGTACCCTGCCCTAAGTCTCTTGGGATAGGCTCCAGACCCACGCGACCCTGAATATAAAGTATATAAAGGATAAAGTGATATAGACCATGAGTGAGTGTGAGTGAGTGATCGAGGTTCTATAGAGGTGTGCAGTACACAAGGGCATGACATTTAGGAGTACTGTATAATAAATATGCACCATCATTAGAGTAGGATTGTTTTTCATGTCTACTGTACATGTGTTTCTGTTGAGTGAAAAACTCAGCTGAACAGTTTCACATGTAACATACAAACCTGAAGAAGGAGGAGACACCAGTGACACACTGAAACAAGTGAATAATACTGAGAAGGTTAATTACAGTGAACTCCACAATTATTAGAACATAAAAACATGCAGAGAAATTAATATATTAAAATAAATAACACATTTAGAGAGGGATACATTGTGCTTAAACATATGAGGATGTACACCGATCAGCCACGACATTAAACATTGTGTAGCTCCTCTGATACGTCGTTTTCTCACTGAGTCATCTGTATTTTGTATGATCTCCATTAAAGCTGGATAAACTTTGATTACCTGGATTTGAGTTGTTTTCTTTTGATCCTCCTGGCAGATCATTTTCAATTCTGTTTAATTGAACCTTCCCAGCTGAAAAGAACCATCATGAGACTTTACCTCCAAAAGCCGGAACTCAATCGTCAAAAATGTGGTATAATTAAACCAGAGCGGAATCATTAATTAGAAACATATAGACAGAACAGAACAGAACTCAAACACCAGGTGGCGCCGTCACACTGATGCTCAGAGATATAAATACTGCATTAGATCAGTAAATAATTTATTGCATTCCTATATAAAAACAGTATTTTGTAAAAATATTAGTTAAGTTTTCTGTGTTTAAACCCCATCTAACACTGAGATTCATGGTTTTGCTGTTAAAGTCATGTTTAAGATCCCTGCTGCTTCCATGTGACCTGATGGTGACTGAATGCTGGGTATGGGGGATGTGACTGAATGCTGGGTATAGGACGGGCCACAAGCAGGACTCAATAGGAGACACAGAGTGAGGTTTAATTAAAGGTCAGGTTTGGGATGGAGCAGAGCTGATTGACATGATTACCTAGGGTTTAAGAGAAAATGTGTATTTAATAATGCAGTTTGTATAATTCAGTTCGATACTACGGCTCAGAAGGTCCCAGGTTCAAATCCCACAACCACCAAGTTGTCCCTGTTCGAGGCCCTTAACCCTAAACTGATCAGATGTAAAATAAGAGAAAAGTGTAAGTCGCTCTAGGAAAGGGTCTGCTTAATGTAATATAGGTCCACTGGCAGATCATGTCCATTAGCAGAGTTTAGAGATTTCGAGGTGAGATAAAGCAGGCAGCTCCAGACATACAGCCAGACAAAGTTATTCCAGGTAGCAAAGACAATGTCTCTAGGTTCAGCTCAAAAGCGGTAAGCAGAGCGGAAGTGCCTGGGTTAATGTCCTGTATTGTGTTTTAAAACAAAGCCTTGATTAGAGATCCAGTAAGTCCAGGATAAGAGCAGAGACGGAACGGAAACTGGGGTCAAAAGCAGAAATTCCACAGTGAGAGCATGACCCAAATCGAGATCAGCATTCTTTCAAATGCATCTACGTCATCATTAGCCTGGATACAGGTGTGTTAACAATGAAATTGGGGAATAATGTCTAAACTGCTGACCCGTGACAAATGGGCTCTAGAACCCACACAGCATGCAATAGAAATCTAGTGTTACATTTAGGCATTTGGCAGACGCTCTTATCCAGAGTGACTTACATTTTTATTTCATTACATATCTGAGCAGTTGAGGGTTAAGGGCCGCGATCAAGTGGAAACTTGGTGGCTGTGGATTTGAACCTGGAATGTTTCGAACCGTAGTTCAATGCCTTAACCACTGAGCTACTGTACCCCTGACTTGTACGAGTCCAGTCTTTAACCTGGTACACTAAAAATATGGAAAAAGATGGTTGAGTAATTGATCAGTATTATACCTAAGGTACAACAGCATGACCTCAAGTGTGATATTGCTTTTATACAACAGTTCTTTTATAAAACATCATTTATTATATGATGACGGACAGATTTGTTCGCTAATTTAAAAAGTTATTTTGCTCCACACACATCCTCCACTCGTCTAGCAGAACTAATTAACCTCAACTGGTGAAGCTGGTGACCAACAGTTAGTGTAATAAACAGGGGTAAAAGTAGATGTAAATTCTTATGTGTATTATGTAGCCAAGAGGTGAGGAGAATAAAAATTTGCATTTACATTTAGGTGTTTGGCGGACACCCTTACACCCATACACCCTTACACCCTTACACCCACACATCCATACACCCTTACACCCATACACCCATACACCCTTACACCCATACACCCTTACACCCACACATCCATACACCCATACACCCATAAACCTATACACCCATACACCTATACACCCATACACCCTTACACCCATACACCCATACACCCTTACACCCTTATCTAGAGCAACTTACAAAAGTAGTTTAAAGTTTCCATCATTGAATAGATCTCCACGCTGGTTACTAAGTTACTAACTAAGTTAACAATGTAAACAAACACCTGCACCAATAGATATTAATTAGAAAAGATAAAGTGAATATTTTTACTGGGATTAGTTCATATTTTCACTTTGGCTGAAATAACAGCGCTGAAGTGGTATAAGTGAATTTTAACACGCTGGAGTGGTTTTAAGACAAAACTTCATCTTTATCCTTTGATCTACTTTTTCCATTTCTCATCTGTGATTCACTCTCCGATTACCGAACAGGGAGTGTATTTGTCTGAGCACCAAAGAAGGACAACTTAGTGTAAACAAGGCGTAAGATACTCAACCTTACAGAATGGGATTTCTTTGTATTAATAAGTTAGACAGAGAGTTCTGCTGTACAGAGAGACACACAGACATGGACGTGGGCTTCAACCTCAAATAATAATCATAATAATAATAATAATAACATCACTGATTACATTAAATCAGCAGATTATTATTAGATTTAACTTTTTAACTATTTCTATATAACTTTAACCATTACTAACGCTACTAAGGCTAGTACAGTATATTATCCGGGCCAGTGGTAGCTCAGTGGTTAAGGCATTGGATTACGGTTTGGAAGATCCCGGGTTCAAACCCCACAACCAAGTTGTCACTGTTGGGCCCTTGAGCGTGGCCCTTAAGATGTGTAATTAGATAAAAATGTAAGTCGCTCTGGATAAGAGCATTCGCCAAATGCCTAAATGTAAATGTGTTGAGTGTGATAGTGTACTGATGCTCATTAAATAGTCAAATAAACATAAACCGATAAGGAAAGTGTCAAAGTCCTCAGGTGACAAGTTTAGAAAAACAGTAAAGAAGAAACATGAACAAGTTGAAAGATAAACTCTGCTGCAGTTACGTTCTGTAATGTTGAATATCAGACATGAGAATGTGAAGTCCGCACTAAAATAATTACACCCACACCAGCTCATTACTGATGAAGTCAACTTTGACTGAAGTTACACCATAAAGGTTTCCTGTGATTGTATTGAGTTTGAGTCCTGAGTTCAGACAGACCAGGATCACGTGAGAGGGAGATTTTTAGACTTTACAGTGCAGTGTAACATCCTTCCTCTTCTCTTCCTCCTGAACATCACTTCTAAGCAAAGTCTTCACATGTTGTACTATTCACTAACAAATTTTAATTTAAAGAATCTGTATCTGTAACTTTCACAGATAAAATGCATCACTTAGATGTTAATGGAGGTTAGGTAAAAAAATATTAATAAAAATAAAATAATCTGTGTTTTGGCTTGTAATTAGCGTATATGTGATTTAAAAACATGTAATAATGTCTCAAATGTCCTAACTGTAATGATCACAATTTTAAAACAAATAAAGCAGTGCGTCTCAGGAAACCATTAGAAATACTGTAGAGTGTGTGTGTTTATTAAAGTCAGTGACATGGTACATGTGGGTAATATTACTTCATTTCATCATCAATACTGAACGACATTTTTTTCACAAAAATGAAGTCAGAACCGACACACTCTTAAAAACACCAGGTGGCGCTGTCACACTGAGATTTAGAGGTGAGATTATGTCAATTATATAAATAATTAATTACAAAATGCATATTTTATGTTAAAAACATCATTACAAAATATAGTTAAATTGTGTATTAGAGATTTTCTTTTAAAGTTGAGTGTTTTTAGACAGATCCAGTCTTCTCATGTGACTGCCGACCCAAGGAGCTGTAGGATCCACACAGATGTGTTTGATTCTCTTTTCTTTGTCTTGAGTTTGAAAACTGTGACACAAAAAGAGGAACAAAAGACACTGATAATCTGAGAGCAGATCTTATGAACATGTATAAATCTCTAGTCTCCGTGAGTCAGCACTAAGGTTAGGATTTGATTCTGCTTTATTTGACTCTAATGCAGATGAAATTTAATTACTATATTTGTATTAATCAGGTGAGACTCACACAATGGCCTGTAGGTGGCAGCTGCTGCTGGTCCTCCAGTAGGTCACAATGTTCTTTAGTGGGATCCTCACTTTAGTTGTGTTTGAACAGCAGGTTTTCATGACAGTTTCAGATCCAGGAGAGACGAGTCGAGTGATGGATGCTGGAGGAGTGAGAGTCTCTCCATCCTATATATACACTGAGTGTGTGTGTGTGTGTGTGTGTGTGTGTGTGTGTGTGTGTAAGGGTTTTTTTCTTGTTTTTCTCAGTACTCAGCTTCCTGCTGTATCATGACGTAGTTTCCTTCCTCTTATCTTTGATCCTGAACATTAGTTCTAGTGAAAGTTATTCCAGCCCACGGTATTGGAGTTAAAATGACATAATAAATAATGAGCTCAATGTGTTTACATACAGCTTTAATCTGGGGGGATTTACAAACAAATCAAGTGAACATGTGTAGAAATGATTGTCTTTAAATCATTAAATAGAGAAACTGTTACATAACTCGCCGTTCTAAAAATTAAAAAACAGACCGATCGATGGTGAAGGCTGGATATGGAGTTGAAGTCAAAACCCACAGTGGGTATAAATAAATGAGTGTGTAGCACACATGTCAACTAGATGGACAGAAAGTATTGAATTCTGATGAAGATTACAAAAGACTATTAAAATATAAAACCTTCCATATTTTGTTTTCAGGTTTTCTCAAATCCAGAGTTTGCATGAGGAGTTGTTCAGTACGTCCTATCATACTGTAATCTGTGGGTCTGGGATCTGCTTCACCAGGCATTTCCATTTGGGCCAGGAAAATGGGTGGAAGTGTTTGCACTTACTGTATTGTGAATAACACAAATCTTTACATAATCATTTATCCAATTAAAGGATGATGTGTTTATGTTACTATATACAAATAGTACACGGTTTCATACAAGGGACTTGTTCTGTCTAAGGTGCACTCATGGTAGCCTTTCTCACGTTTAAAATGAAGAGAAAGAGTCATCCCTGTAAGTATCAGGTCAAACCTGTCCTGGTGGACATGACAGATTGTCACGCTATTCAAATGTCACCTGATCCAAACCTTCACTCATCTTCATGAGGAGGCCGCACTATGGCCAAAGTTGTAATTCCACAGGAATGTGGGGAACTACTGTATATACTAACAGAAAGTGATAATGAAGTTCAGGACTTTAGTGAAGGATCGATCTGCTCAGGAAGAAGAGTATTTTTAGGGCTCTGTAATACTAACACTGGAGAAACGTGTTCAAGTTCTGTCCAATAACAGAAGATGCAACACCTAGCCTTTGACTTTCTCACACTTCTCAGTTATCTAATGCAGACAAAGAAACAATATTAAGTCCTGCTGTTATTGCCTTATTAAGGGTGGTCCACTGTGTGGGATCCAGTGGTCTAAGCGTGATGTTGGTAGCTGGCTATGTCCCTAACCATAACTCTAAACTTTGCTAATTGGCCACACAGAAGGCCCAGCTGATCTTCCTTAATTTTCTTTATGTAACGCTGGCATTCTGACTCTCATTGGCTCAAATATCCATCAATATTACATAGAACATCTGCATGGGAAGAGTGTGGGCATTGATTACAAAAAAAAAATTATTAAATTTCATTGTGGACCAAATGGTTTTGGTTTCATTTTGAGGAGCTTCCTTGCTTAGTTGGAACGTGTTGCATCCTCTGACTCAGCAGCTGTTAAGCAATCCTTTGTTGTGAGAAGTACGTAATTGAGCTAGCACATTGTTAAACCGGCACCTGCTGTGTTTATGGCTGTCATTGTATGCAGTGACTGCTTCAGCAGAAATATGGGACTGTGGATTGCACATGATTCTTTTCTAGAGCTTTCCTTCAGTTTCTATAACCAGCAATAATAAATGCAAATAAATAAGTCATTTGATATATATTTGGTGACACAGTGTCTTAGGGGTTAGGGGTCACTTTGCAGCTCCAGGTCCTGGGTTTGATTCCCACCTTGGGTCTGTGTGTGTGTGTGTGGGTGGGTGGAGTTTGCCTGTTCTCCATGTGCTTTGTGGGTTTCCTCAGGGTTTGCTGGTTTTTCTCCCACAGACCAAAGACATGAAGATTATGCTTTTCCACCTTGGAAATATCGTCAAGTTTAGGAGCATCTTATCCGTATCTGATGCAGAAAAGCTAGTTCATGCATTCATGACCTCCAGACTGGACTATTGTAATGCATTACTAGGTGGTTGTCCTGCATCCTCAATAAACAAGCTTCAGTTAGTCCAAAATGCAGCCGCCAGGGTTCTCACTAGATCCAGAAAATATGATCATATAACCCCAATATTATCATCCCTGCACTGGCTACCTGTTCAATTTAGAATTAATTACAAAATAGTATTACTTACATACAAGGCTTTAAATGGTTTAGCTCCCACATACCTAACCAGTCTTCTGATACGCTATAATCCACCACGCTCCTTAAGATCACAAAACTCTGGACTTCTTGTAATTCCCAGAATTTCAAAATCTACAAAAGGGGGCGGGGCATTTTCATATTTAGCTTCAACGCTTTGGAATAGCCTTCAAGACAGTGTTTAAATTTTAAAGTTTGCCAAATAACACAATAGCAATTCGCAATGCTACTGGGGAAATGGTTTTTGGACTGATGAAACAAAAGTTGAAGAATTTGGAAGGAATACTCAGCATTATGTAAAAGGGCACAGCTTACCGAAATCAAATTATCAATAATCAAATTTTTTGAGTTTGCTTTGTTGCATCACTGCTTGGACCACTTGCCATCTTTAGGAAATGAATGACCTGGAAAGAGCTGTTTAGACAGGAACTTCTAATAATTAGTTTGAGCTGTTTGGTTAAAGTCATTACTGCCAAAGAAAGTTTGACAAACAATAAGCTCCAAGGGGTCACTTACTTTCCCCCCCACACTGTGAATGTTTACTGAGAAATGATCATTTTTTGTGTGTTATCACTGTGTTTGTCTATTGTTGTGACCTATAAAACAAGCAGAACACATGTTCGTATGGAAAAAAAGAAAACATTTAATTCTAAGGGATTCACATACTTTTTCCTGCCACTGACCTTTCTTGCCTCATACTGTTGCTTCTTGTTGTAAAGCTCTGCGTGTGGAAGACACAATGACAGTAAGTGCATGATGAGCGCCTGGTAAGAGCGTGCTACGATCTGATTGGACATAGTAATAACTCAGTTCGATCTTATTGGATCTGGTGAGCGTTTGATCATGTGCATGAAATTTGTGACACTATGAATAGAAAAGAAGAGAATAGAATAGAAAACAATAGTCTTTATTGTCATTTCAACAAGTTTTCATTGGGTTACTTTCTGATAAAAGTAACTAGTTCAATACTTTTCCACTGCAGAAAATAAAAACTCCTTTGTGATTCCTCATGCATGTTGTTTTAGTCACGACCTTTATAATTATTACCATCATCACTCAGTCAAGTTT
The DNA here is from genome assembly GCF_024256425.1 of Clarias gariepinus. Classification (NCBI taxonomy): domain Eukaryota; kingdom Metazoa; phylum Chordata; class Actinopteri; order Siluriformes; family Clariidae; genus Clarias; species Clarias gariepinus. Next base: position 34,908,887 of record NC_071109.1, read on the forward strand.
ATAATAATCTGTTAACTAGTTACTCTAACGCTTTACTTTGTAACACCTTCCACCCAACACTGGTAATAAATAATAACGGGTTAAATGTTTACTTCAGGGCTCTGACTGTATCTCATTAATTGTGATAATAAAGCAATTGAAATAATATAATAATAAAGCAATGACTCTACATGAGAAATCCTGCACAGTTTATGTATTTATTAGAGACAGTTACATGTTACATGTGTGAATGACTAATCATTAAGATAAACTCTTAAAACACCAGGTGATGGTGTCACACTGAGGGTCAGAGGTCAGAATATTTTGGTTAAATAAGTAAAAAAGTAGAAAAGCAGAAACAGTAATTACAAAATGTTGCCAAAATATTAAGTTAGTCTTCAGTGTTGTAATCCCGTGTAACGCTGAGACTCAGAGTTTTGCTGTTACATTAACGTTGTTCTTAAGATCCACGTTCCTCATGTGACTGTCGACCCAAACGGCTGTAGGATCCACACAGACTGTACGAGTGGTGTTCTGTACCTTATTTAGCATCTGAAAACTGTAACACAAACAGAGAGACACAGGGATGCTGGATAAATAGAGAATAATCTAAGAGCAGACGTTATAAATATACAGTGTGAATCCGTGGGCTACACGGGTCAACACCAAACTCTGTTTTAATTCTGCTTCATTAGTTTTAAATGTTAATAAAATACTATAATTCTATCTAGCAGGTGAGACTCACACAATGGCCTGTAGGTGGCAGCTGCTGCTGGTCCTCCAGTAGGTCACAATGTTCTTTAGTGGGATCCTCACTTTAGTTGGGTTTGAACAGCAGGTTTTTATAACGTCAATACCAGGAGGAGCTGATTAAAGAAAGAAACTATTATTATTATTATTATTATTATTATAAATCAAACTTATAGCTACAATATAAATGTGTTCACTACAGAGTGATGTAAGACTCACCACTAGACACCAGATACAGAGAGCTGAGCGACAGCAGAAGCAGCAGAGCCGTCAGGTTCCTCATTCTAGCAGAACGTCTGATTTCACACAGAGACGGAGCGGAGTGAGAGTTCCAGATCCAGGAGAGACGAGTCGAGTGATGGATGCTGGAGGAGTGAGAGTCTCTCCATCCTATATATACACTGAGTGTGTGTGTGTGTGTGTGTGTGTGTGTGTGTGTGTGTGTTGGGGAGATTTTCCTCCTGTTTCTCAGTACTGAGATTATGCTGCAGTATAACACACTTTCTCTTCTCTTTTTCGTGAACTTTACTGTGCAAATCCCTCAGTATTTTCAAACTGCTTAAATGTTTTCACTTATTATTTATACAGATGGACAGATTTGAGAAATATGAAAGAATATTTTCTTTTGTAATTAGAACTTATTTAAACAAACAAACAAAATACAAACTAGTTGATCAGTGGTTTTGCTCCCTGTGATCATGATGTTATTTCAGTTGGAACTTTTTTACAGTTACAGGTATAAAAACACTGGATATTGTGTGTGTGTGTGTGTGTGTGGGGGGGGGGGGGGTTGCTACAGTCTGACACATTGTGTACGTTGTGCTACAGTATATGGACGGCTTTAAGCTCCTCAAGTTGATGTTTCCACAAACTTGTGTCTTCCAGATTCTTCTGACATCCATGTCGTTCTCCAGATAACCAGATCAACCCTCAGTCTCAGTGTGTACTACTGCAGGTGCTGGGGTTTACGAGGGGCGTTCAAGTCAAACTGGGACTTATGATGACGTTTCTGGTGAATGAAGGTGTAAAAGCGACAGTTACAGGAGATTTCAGCCACAGTACGGTGATGAAACTCTTAGCCGCAGTAGAACGTCTGAACGGTGCGAATGTTTTAAAGGTCGTATGTCTGTGAATGACGATCCTGGCTGAGGTGTCTCGGAGCTCACTGCAGTTGTGGAGATTATGAACATTCACCGAGTGGAACGCTGGAATAATTCGTCACCAACTTTCAAGAGAGACACATCTGTGTGTGTGAACTGTACACACACTCATTCACCAACACCACTCACACACTACAGGGACTCGGCTGGGAGGTATCGCCACGTCCTCCATACAGTCCTGACCTGCTCCAAGATGTTTACACATGTTTGGGACATTACAGGAGTTCCTGGGAGGCCGGCGTTTCAGATGTTAATCAGACAGACAGTCCGATCTCGGCTCCGGTGTACTGAGAGAACTTTCTACCCTGATGGTGTCCAGGCTCTAGTGAGACACTGGGATAAGTGCATTAGTGTATCAGGGGATTATATAGAGACATAAAGGGAGTTTATCTCTCAGGACTGAGTTCTGTTATTCTGTACAATCAAAAGTCCCTCTTTGACTCGAACACCTGTCGTGTTGCATCAAGGTTTACCTTAATTATACACCAGACAAGAAGTTTGTAGAAATATGTTTTTTTTTCTAAAACCCAGACATGAAGTCAGACTGTCCAGGACTCCTTGTCCATTCAGGAACATCTATGTTTTTTAACCCATTGAAAAAATAAACAAGTGCAAAATGTTTCAGGAACGTTCTGCAGACTGAGTTTACACTAAGTGATGACAAAACTAAAATTCTGTGTAATAAATATGAACCATGAATAGAATGGGAAACTTCTTCTCCATGGCTGCTCAGCTGAGAAGTTTCACATGTAGAAAACAAACCATAACCACAGAGGAAGTGATGGAGGTGGATCTCTGAACATCGACTACAATACCTAGAAGGTTAACTACAGAGAACACCATAACTATTGGAACACTTCATGTAAATGGCACAAGTTATAATAAGTATAAATTCTGACCTTTCACCAACATAAACACAGTGTGGTGTCCTTGTGATTCTCTCTCTTTATTTATCTCACTTTGTTTTTTAATATAAGACTTTGTGGCAGTTTAATTATTTCAGACATAAATCACTATTTTTTTTTTACAAATTTATTGAGACATCTGTTAGGTGCATAAGTATTCACCCCCATACTCTGTCGAACCACCTACAGCTGCACATCTGGATCCTGATGATTCTACTTCTAGTAACTGGTACTAAATCAGAGAAAATTGCAGAATTACAAAATATAATATTAAAATATATCCAAAATTTTGGACGTACTTCTCTTTTTCATTTGTAGTTATTAAACATACAGTTAGTATCATGCGGGCTGAGCACTAACGGCTCTGACCCTCAGTGTGACAGCGCCACCTGGTGATTAACACGATTAGAGAAAAGGTCCGATAACAGATGTGTAAAACACCAAACAGCTAGAGCTGAATTACACAATAAAGAGTTTTATGTGATTTATGTCTTCATTAACAGCTTTTATAACAGATTATGGACATTGTGGTACCCTGTTTTTGTTTGTATGCGTCTATTTATTGTATATATGTTTTTTGTTTGTTTATTTATGTGTGAGTTTGTTTCTTTGATTGATATTTTAATCCTGTCTTTTTTTCTTCTGCTCCATAAAATAAACTCTAAATAAATCCACTGTTTTAGTTCTAGTTTTCCGCTGTGTTTGTTAGTTTACACTTTTAATCCAGACTATTATAAATTCATACAGTCAAATTCTTCAGCCTGCTGTGATGGACAGATAGACTCGGGTCTAGGGGTCAGGGGTCGCTCAGTGTTTAAGGGTCAGAAGGTCTCAGGTTCAAACCCCACGACCACCAAGTTACCAGTGTTGGGCCCTTGAGCGAGGCCCTTACAACTGCTAGGATGTGTAAGGGATTAAAAATGTAAGGTGTCTGGATAAGGGCGTCTGCCAATGCTGTAATCTAGATAGATAGATAGATCGATAGATAGATCGATAGATCGATAGATAGATATGATAGATGGATAGATGGATAGATGGATAGATATTAGACGATACAATATAATGAAACAGCACTACAACCTCTGGCCTTTCAACTGATATCAGAGATTAATTATCTTCTACTGTAATAGTATTTTCATTGAACTGAAAAGTCTTGAATGTGCACATTTCTAACCTGCTAATAATCTACAGTAGCTGTTTAAACTTTAAGAAGTCGAGGTTTCTGAGGAAATTCTGAGCAAAGTCTACAAACAGTGAAGATGTTGCATCTAAGTAATGTCCAGGAAAATAAAATAAAAAGAGGAAGTTACATTGAAGTGGAGTGCTGAGAAAAAAGAGCCAAAAAGAGCCCCCCCACACACACACTCTCTCTCAGTGTATATATAGGATGGAGAGACTCTCACTCCTCCAGCATCCATCACTCGACTCGTCTCTCCTGGATCTGGAACTCTCACTCCGCTCCGTCTCTGTGTGAAATCAGACGTTCTGCTAGAATGAGGAACCTGACGGCTCTGCTGCTTCTGCTGTCGCTCAGCTCTCTGTATCTGGTGTCTAGTGGTGAGTCTTACATCACTCTGTTAACACTGAGAAATGAGATGATACGATATGAGATAAAATGAATAAGAAAAAGTTTGGAGTTGATTTCAGTCGATCCACGGTTGAATTTTTATTTATCAAATAATTTCAATTGTAAAATAATCAGTTTTTGAAAATTCTTCTATGCAATTTTGATGCGATGATATACTTCAGAAAAAAGACATCCAGTACCAAAGCGCAGATTTAATTGTCAGAGTTGTAGTGAATGAAGGGTCAGGGATTCTACCACAAAAAGAAATATATTTAAAATGTTTAATCTTCATTTTTTTTTATTATTAATGAAATTAAACCTTATACTTTTTAAATTGTTGTTATTTTTTGTTGCATATTTTTAATGACTGTTCATCATCAGATTTGTTCTTCATCTACTTTAAACAGTTTATTATCTACTGATTTGATTATATGACATCATTCTAATAATAGATCTGATATTTTCCCTCAGCTCCTGCAGCTTTGGATTATAAAGAAAAGTGCTGTTCATCTCTGAGTAAAGTGAAAAAGATCCCTGTGCAGAACATCGTCTCCTTCCAGCGGACTGGGAGCAGCTGCCCCCTACAGGCTGTTATGTGAGTATCAGCTTTATTCCAGTTTTATTATAATTTTATTATCTTCGTCAGAGATCTTTCTGCTTCTTTAATACCTGCTTAAAGTAACCGTATGTCACTTATTTATTTAATTCTGTGCAAATCAGATCAGACGATTTAAATCAGCATATACTCACGCCCAGCTTCGATGATTTGCTCGATCCCACATTCCTTCAGTTCCGCACTCATACACACTCCTACGTGCACGGCTCATTTACTGTTCAACAGAAAAACACATCAAATATGTATAACTGTAGGTTTATTATTATTATTATTATTATTATTATTATTATTAATATATATTAAGGCCACACATGCAGTTTCTCATGAGATTGTGTCAGAATTACTTTCAATCAAATCAAACATCCTGCGAGACGTTTAAAGAGGACAGTTTGGTTATTAATATTTCATTAATTTGACCGTGTGATCTACAGATTTCTATATTTTAAACATTTTGCTCACTAACTTTCAGATATTAATCCATTCTATTATCTTTCTAACAGATTTGAGACCAAAGCCAAAAGGAAGTTCTGTTTCGACCCTACAGCCGATTGGGTCAAAAATTATATGAAAAAACACTTAACCAAAAGCCTGAAGCCCAACACTCACTGACATTACAACTGTTTTATAGTTTAACCTGGAAATAATGTTTATAACCTCGAAATAATTTATTTGTCAAAACTGTGTAATATCTGTTTACATTTTTTTTAGATTACAATTCTCTTTGTTTATTTGTAATTTATACTTTGTACACTATGTAAATATTGTTCACTTGTATAATAAGCAGTGCACATACCCATTCTCTCAGTGTAACAGCGCCACCTACTGTTTATTCTTTTTATTATTTAAATAGTAAATCATACATGAAGTGAATTCATCAGGGTTTTTATAAATATTTTTTTTTATCATTTTAATTTTGTAAATTCCACCAACCTCTTGGGAAAAAAATATTAATAATATCAGTAGATATTTATGTACTAGAAAAAATAGTATTGTTAGATACAGATTTGTGCAGCTGTTAGGTTTTACTGAGTGTGCTGGAGATTATGGTTCCCTTTCAAAGGCTACACTCAATGCTGCGTGAAAATGCTATGGGATAATCTTTTTATGTTGCCGGTTGTGAAGCATGTGTGTACCAAACACGCCAAATTTTGGCTTATATAACCTCGGTCATGTGACGTCATCTGATTAGATGCACCTGCAGGTTATAAATAGGAGTGAACCAGCAACATTCCTCAGATCTTTTTCTTCACTGCATTGTGCCCGTGTGTGTCAGCAAAGCATAACAAAATATAAAACAAGCAGAATTAAATCTCATAAAACTCACCAGATAATATGGCGGAGTTTAGAGTAAGATGTCCTTCTCCTTGTGAAAGTTTCCTTTTGGAGGGCGATATGCATACGTTCTGCTTCGAATGTTTGGGTGAGAAGCACGCTCTCGAAGGGCTTAATGGAGAGTGTGAGCACTGTGATCTTCTCCCTATGAAGCTGCTTTGCGCGCGCCTTTAGGGAACCACGAGCCGCGCTGCACTCATGGGGATCACAAGCAATCTGGCCGACGGAAAAAGACGGAGTCCCTCCTTTCTCTCGCCCTCTCCCCCAATCCCGATGTCTCTCCTCCCACTTCACGAGCGCGTGGGTGTGTTGAAGAGACTTGTTCTCCTGCTTCTGTGGAAATGGAAGTTGCTTCCTCAGAACTATCGTCTAAAGATGAGAGAGAATATGAGGAATTGCTCGAAGTTATAACGTGTGCAGCCGAACTACTGCATATTGACTGGCCACAGGAGCAGGCTCACCCAAAACAATCTAAATTAGATGACAGATTTCTGTCGGGTGGCCAGGAGATGGAGCCAAAACGCCGCTCTCTCCCATTTTTTGATGACCTCCACAACCTCTTATCTCGTTCTTGGAGAAATCCTTTTTCTTCCTGTATTTTTGTACCATCGACTTCGTTTTATGCGACGTTATTCGACTTTACCATCGACTTCGTTTTATTATTCGAACATCGTTGATGCAAAAGCACGAGGTTATGTGGTGATGCCCCAGATAGAAGAGACGCTTGCGAGCTATCTCTCTCCTGGAACATCATCCTCATTAAAGAAACCAACACTTCCCTCCAAGCCGTGTGGAACTTCTTCTACCCTGGTAGGGAAAGCGTTCCAAGCAGCAGGTCAGGCCGGCGCTTCCTTGCACACCATGGCGGTTTTGCAGGCGTATCAGGCTGATCTGCTGAAAGATTTGAGCATGAGCGGCACACTGAATCATAAGGCATTCACTAAATTACGCCGGGCTACTGATTAATCCCTGCGTGCGACTAAACAGACAGCCCGTGCTATCGGCCGTTCTATGGCCTCCTTGGTGACCTATAAAAGGCACCTAAGGTTGAACCTGACAGGCATCAAGGACAAGGATCGAACATTCCTTCTTGATGCCCCTGTCTCACCTTCCGACCTTTTCGGCGACGCTATGATTTCCGACGCCACTAGGTTCCGAGAAGCTAAACTGTATGAACAGACTTTTGGGAAATTTCTCCCACGCCGTGCTCAAGAGTCGAGGCCCTCGGCCACCCAGCCTCGACCAGATCTGAATCTCGCCAGGCGAGAGGCACAGAAGGAGAGCGTCAGCAGCCGGGCACCCCCCCGTAAGGACTGGGGTACGGCTCGTCGCCCCTCACAGGCCGCCTCCAAAAGATCAGAAAAAGATCCTGAAAGCCTACGCGCCCAGGACTGTGGGGGTGATCCCCCCGGGGAACGCCACTCAACGCTCTTTCCTATAAGAGCATGCCCCCCCGGACACCCCCAGGGGGGGAGATATGTTAGTGCCTCGGTTATATCCTGCTATATTTCAGAATACCGAACCACTAACATCCCCCCATCGTACTAAAACTTGTACCCCTTTCGGAGAAACTGGCAGCGTGGAAGCTACTGCCAGGCATATCTCCTTGGGTGCTAAAGACTGTAGAGAAAGGCTACATGATTCAGTTTGCTCATCGCCCTCCGCATTTCAACGGCATGGTCTACACTTCCGTTATACCGGAAAGAGCGCATCTGCTGAACTCCGAACTCCAGGCGTTGCTGGAGAAGGGAGCCATAGAATAGGTTCCTCCTTCAGACAGGGAGTCAGGCTACTACAGTCGTTATTTTCTGGTCCCCAAGAAAGGCAGGGGGCTGCGTCCGATTTTGGATCTTCGCGGGTTGAACCGCTATCTCAAAAAGTACAGATTCAAAATGTTAACCATCAATATGATTGTCTCGCAAATCCAACCAGAAGATTGGTTTGTGACGATAGATTTAAAGGACGCATACTTTCACATAAAAGTTTTGCCACAACACAGGAAGTTCCTGAGGTTCGCTTTCGGGGGAGAAGCTTACCAGTATCGGGTCCTTCCATTCGGTCTAGCTCTGTCACCCCGCACATATACAAAATGTATGGGTGCTGTCCTGGCTCCCTTGCCAAAACGCCGCTCTCTCCCATTTTGGAGCCAAAACGCTGCTCTCTCCCATTTTTTGATGACCTCCACAACCTCTTATCTCGTTCTTGGAGAAATCCTTTTTCCCATTTTGGAGCCAAAACGCCGCTCTCTCCCATTTTTTGATGACCTCCACAACCTCTTATCTCGTTCTTGGAGAAATCCTTTTTCTTCCTGTATTTTTGTACCATCGACTTCGTTTTATGCGACGTTATTCGACTTTACCATCGACTTCGTTTTATTATTCGAACATCGTTGATGCAAAAGCACGAGGTTATGTGGTGATGCCCCAGATAGAAGAGACGCTTGCAAGCTATCTCTCTCCTGGAACATCATCCTCATTAAAGAAACCAACACTTCCCTCCAAGCCGTGTGGAACTTCTTCTACCCTGGTAGGGAAAGTGTTCCAAGCAGCAGGTCAGGCCGGCGCTTCCTTGCACACCATGGCGGTTTTGCAGACGTATCAGGCTGATCTGCTGAAAGATTTGAGCACGAGCGGCACACTGAATCATGAAGCATTCATCTTCCCGTATTTTTGTACCATCGACTTTGTTTTATGTGACTTTATTCGACTTTACCATCAACTTCGTTTTATTATTCGAACATCGTTGCGACTCCAGGATATCCGTATTCTCAATTACATAGACGACTGGCTAATCCTGGCCCAGTCTCAGCAGCTAGCGCTCCGACATCGCAATGTCGTCCTAGCTCATCTCCATTCGCTGGGTTTGAGACTCAACGCTACCAAAAGCGTTCTCGTTCCGGCTCAGAGGATAACATACTTGGGTGTCAGATGGGATTCGATCACTATGCGGGCACAATTGTCTCCCGCTCGTGTCGAATCCATCCTCAGCGCCCTCAAGGAAATCAGACTAGACCAGGAAGTGACTATTTATCACTTTCAAAAATGTTTAGGCCTCATGGCAGCTGCATCCATGGTGATACCTTTGGGCCTTCTGCACATGAGAGCTTTTCAGTTGTGGCTAAGAGCCAGGGGATTTCATACAAGGGCCAATCCCCGAAGGCGAATAAGGGTTACACTCGAAGGACGTCGTACACTTTCTATGTGGTTCAGACCCCGGTTTTTTACCTTGGGTCCCACTCTAGGTCAGTCTTGTCGTTGCAAAATGCTAACGACAGACGCTTCCCTTACCGACTGGGGCGCAGTCTTGGATGGCCGTCCAGTTTAAGGGCGCTGGAGAGGTCATCTTCTCGCATGGCACATCAATTGCCTCGAAATGATGGCTCTATTTTTGGCCCTACAGCACTTCCTCCAGCAGCTAAGAGGCTACCATGTTCTAGTGCGGGTGGACAACACATAGGTAGTCTCCTATATAAATCGCCAGGGCGGTCTGCACTCGCGCCACTTAAACGAGCTAGCGCATCAGGTTCTGGTCTGGGCACAGGACAAGTTCCTGTCCCTCAGGCCGATTTACATTCCAGGGCAAATAAATGTGGGAGCAGATTTACTGTCCAGACAAGCTGTGACACACAGGGAATGGAAACTCCACCCCGACGTAGTCAGCCAAATCTGGGAAAGATTCTTTACAGCAGAGGTGGACCTCTTTGCCTTCCAAAAGACAGCACAATGTCCTCTCTACTACTCTCTGACTCATCCAGCTCCCCTGGGTCTGGACGCGATGGCCCAATTTACGCCTTTATGCGTTTCCTCCAATATCTCTGCTCCCGGAGTCCTGGCGAGGATCCGTCAACACGGTTTGCGCCTCTTACTGATAGCGCCCCGTTGGCCGGCCAGAGTATGGTTCTCGGATCTAATATCTCTCCTCGATGGCTCACCTTGGATGATTCCAGTGAGGAGGGATCTTCTGTCCCAGGTACAAGGGGCAATATTTCATCCCCGACCCGAGCTTTGGAACCTTCACGTTTGGCCCCTGAACGGGACCAACTAAGTCAAGCTGGTCTCCCAGCCAACGTTATTGACACTATTCTAGCCGCTAGAGCTCCCTTCACTAGGAAAGCTTATGCCCTCAAATGGAATGTTTTCGAAAGTTGGTGCATGACGAAGCAGATAGACCCAGTCCACTGCCGAATTGTTTCAGTGCTGAAGTTCCTGCAAGATAAGTTGTCCTCGGGCTTGTGCCCTAGTACCCTCAGGACGTACGTGGCCGCTATCTCAGCCTGCCACGTTTCAATCGAGGGGGTTACTGTGGGAAAACACCCTTTAGTTGCCCGTTTTATTCGTGGAGCTAAACGGTTGAGGCCACCCACTAGAGCCACGACCCCTTCATGGGAATTATTTATCGTGCTCGAAGATTTAATTAACTGACAGGCTTTTTCTTATGGCCATTACCTCTCTCAAGAGGATTGGGGATCTGCGCGCCTTAGTCTCAGTCTCCCTATCCTGCCTGGACTTTGCCCCTGGGCTAGTCAAGGCCATTCTGCATCCTCACCCGAACTATCTTCCGAAAGTTCCATTTTTAAACATGCACCTCGTTGTTCTTTAAGCCTTCTGTCCTCCGCCTTTTACAGCTTCGGAGCAGGAGAAACTTCACCTATTGCGTCCAGTGCTCTTCGGATTTACGTCCACCGCACCAGCCAGTGGCGTAGATCAGAGCAGCTCTTTATATGCTATGGAGGCCGCAACTGGGGGGCGGCCGCCACTACGCAGACCTTGTCACATTGGGTGAGAGATGCTATTGCTCTCTCCCATGAGGCGTGTGGGCTTACTTCACCTCTAGGAATCAGGGCTCACTCAACCAGGGGGATTGCTCAATCTATTGCACTAGCAAGAGGTATTCCCCTGTGTGACGCGGCGGGCTGGTCCTCTCCGCACACATTTATTAGATTTTATAGTCTGGATGTTCCTGTCACTCCAGGCTCACAAGTCCTTGAGTCAGCTTCCCAGACATAGTTCTGAGACTTCGCTACACAATGCGGGGTCCAGACACTCGCAGTGCAGCGACATTGGTATTCTCGTTCCCATAGCGTTTTCACGCAGCATCGAGTGTTGCCTTTGAAAGGGAACGTCTCGGGTAACTTTGCTGTAAACCTGTTCCCAGAAAAGGCGGGAACAACATGCTGCGTCCCAATGCCGCACTGCCCACGTGACCGGACGTCCGTTCAGACAATCAATCTGAGGAATGTTGCCGGCTCACTCCTATTTATAACCTGCAGGTGCATCTAATCAGATGACGTCACCTGACCGAGGTTATATAAGCCAAAATTTGGCGTGTTTGACACATGCTTCACAACCGGCAACATGAAAAGATATTCCCGTAGCGTTTTCATGCAGCATCTCGTTCACGCCTTTTCATTGAACAGGGTTACAGCAAAGTAACCCGAGACGTTCTTCTTGTATTTTTGTCACACTCGCTCCATTGTATTTTTATGCAGAACCAACGAGCCTATATTAGGTTTTTTTTGTTTACATTTAAAAACTGGTCTGTAATGATATATATTGTTTTCCTTATAGGCATGCAAATATTGAGTGAAACACTAAAATCAATAGTTGAAACAATAATTGATTCTAATTAGTAATATGAAATAAATATCAGTCACTCCAAACTGTGTCATTGGTGTTACTGTTACACAAAAAGAGTTTTATCTCAGATACATCTAACAAAGTTCCTGTGTCAGAGGCCACTAGAAAAAAAAATGACATTGTTTATTTTGCAATTTTATGTAAAGCTTTTATGTCTGTCATTGTTGTTACTCATTTTATTATTATAACTGTCAAAATAAGACATAAAAACTGTTTACATCTAATAATTACACTGAAAGCCACATGGTCTTACACATGGAGGTCATTCTGTAAATAGTTATGTTTTTTTTATTTTAAAAAATGTAAATATATGTAATTAGATTAAATTATTACATATATCATTACACAACTGTAACTAAATAAATACGCGAAGTATTGTCAAATTTTTGCAGTATGTTTTAATTTTTTTATATTACAATTATCTTTTTTTAAACAGCACATTGTGATTATTGTTTACTTACATAATCAGCAGTGCGCAATCCATCCCCATGACATATTCTCCAATATAATAATCTACAATAATCTCCAACTCTCAATGTAACAGCGCCACCTAGCGTTTTTTTCTATTTTTGGAATAGTAAAAATTATGAAAGTTAAGTGAATTTAAGCAAGGCTTCTTAGATCCCTTTCACTGTATAAATTTACCAACTTGTGAAAATTTATCTTTAATTTATGTGGATTTTACATGACTATGTAATATATATATTATTTTTTTAAAAGTAAATATTTTCTTTTCTTTATATAAATGCATACCTTTTATTTTGGCTATTTATGGGAATCCTTGAGCTTTTTTATTTTGAAATATTGTATTATTATTATTATTATTATTATTAATGTGTTTTGTGATTTTGAGATTTGGATTAAATATATTTACACTTCTCCTTTGTCTTTGGGCTGTTCCCTTTCACGGGTCGCCACAGCGAATCATCTGCCTCCATCTAACCCTATCCTCTGCATCCTCTTCTCTCACACCAACTTACTTCATGTGAAGTCAAATTTATTAATAACTATAAGACCTCCAAAATAAATGTGATACATTTAATAATGGTGGATTGTGTTTTTTTGTAACTTTAAACAATCATATAGACTATGTAAAGAAGAAGAAGAAGAATGTAGATCCTGCTTTGTCCTGTTTAAATCATATACATGCTAGGTGCTAAGCTTTTGTTGTGATGTTGATGATATCCAGGAATACAGAACATCAAAGCAAATTCTTTTAAATTTAACTTAATTAACTAAGAATTCCTTTTTAATTCTAACTATACAGGTTTCTGACAGAATTTCCAACTTAAACCTTTTGGGGTAAAACAAAGAAAACTGAACAGAGATTAATTGGAAGTTTTGCTGGTCGAAGAATCTCAACAAATCTGCTGCTTGTTACCCACATGATGTCATCTTACAGTAAATATCCATGCTGCTAAAACATTATGTCATGCTCTCATGGAACTGAATTCAAGGTCACCACATACAAGTCCGGACCAGAATAGAAATCCTTTTTAAGACTTTACTGTTTGTTTTTTGACACACTGAATCAATCATCAGGTTGTTTTTAGAAGCTGAAATTATTTCTTAGCAAAGATTATGAATGTGCAAAAAAAAAAAAAAAAAAAAAAAATTCCACAGTTGACATTAAAACCACATTTAGTGACAGCAAAGACCAAGACAAGTTCAAGTCAATACAGACAATATCTGGAAGGTGGCATGGTGTAGTGGTTAGCAGTGTAGCCCCACACCTCCATGTCCGAGGGTTTGATTCCTCTGGTCTGTGAATGTCTGAGAGCTGAGACTGTAGGATAAGTGGTAGACAGAATGGACAAATACATCTTTAGCTCGGATACTGATTATTTTAATGCTCAGGTTATTGGTTCACCAGCTAAAACTCATCCACTGGTGTAAACAAACACACTATAAACACCACACACTTCACTCACACTTCACCACAACTAAACTTTGGAATCTGAATTGTATATTAATTTTCAATAACTGCAGCTCAGATGTTCCATCTCTAATATAAATCACAGGTTTTTATTAAAGCCGTTGTTCTAATATATAATAACTTCTATAAAAGCAGCTCATTCGTAGGCATCTGTATATCAGACATTATGTAATTAGACAAAACGAATAATAAGCTGGCTATTTATAATGGGTTTTTAGCAAAGACAAATATACAAGTGCTATTGATTTGATAACTTCATCTGTTAGGAGACGTGGTATATAACCTGTATGGAAGGAGTCTCCAGTGTCAGCACTTTGTAACAGTTAAAAATGTTTCTTACTGAACATGGCAAAGTCTTTATAATACATAACATCTCAAGAGGAAGAAATGTTCTAGAAGTTTGTCCAGTCTTGGGTAGACTTGGCTCTTTGATATTTGAGGTCTAACTTATTTATTTTATTTTAGATTTGACTCTTTTTCTCATGAAGAACATTAAGACATTTTTTTTAAAAGTCATGCATTTGTATATTTTCTTTTTTTCATATTATTAAAGTACACTCCTTCATGGCACTGGTGTTTCCCAAAATCAGTGGCCTCTTTCAGCCATAACGCTCCCCGACACACTGCACACACTGCTCAGGAACGGTTTGAGGAACCACACAAACACTTCACTGTTGACTCAGGCTTCAAGTTCCTTTATTTTAATTTTAATCCTATAGGGTTTCTGTAGAAACCAACAAGTCTGATCCACAGAGGCTCCACTTCACTACTCAGCAGACTTAGAAGATCTGTTGCTAATGTCTCGGTGCCAGATACCACAGCACACCTTTAGAGCTCCAGTGGGGTCCAGGCCTTGATGGGACCAAGAACCAACCAAAAGACCTGCTGGGGTGGAGTTGCTCTGACACACACAATTCTGCCCTTGTCAAAGTCACCCAGGTCCTTGCCAACACTTGCCCGTTTGTCCTGCTTCCAACACATTAACTTTGAGACTGATAATATCATTTGCATGTCTTCATTTTATTTTAAAGCATGTTTCTTCCGCTTTACCACACATTTTAATACATGTACTAAACTGAGAAACTCTTTTAACAGTTCTCCGAAGAAAATACACAAACAAAAATCTAAACAAAAAGAATAAAATAACAATAAATGGATAAAAAAACAAGATGCATTGAATCATATAGTAAACACAAGAGATATTACATTCATAAAGGTGGACATTCAGTGTATTTTGTGTAGCTTTAATGTGGTGAACTGATCGTAGCATTTCAGAGATTTGTACATCATTACAGTTTGTGCAAATCTGCTCGGAACCTATCACAAACATCTAGCATGATGATCCTGCTGAGAGTAATGAAGGTCAGCACGATCACATGGGTCCCTGGCTTCCTGACTTGTTGTCCAGAAGCTTGATGAGCTCCTTCACCCAGGGGTCAGCGGGTTTAGCACACACTTCCTTTCCTTTCCTGGTTTTGAACCTATAATGAAAAATAAGAGATGAATTAAAAGTGTCACGCATGTCTGACTGCAGTGTGGACAGCAGGGGGCATCGCTCTCTCCACAGCGCGGAGGTTATTTTGGTACTTTTACACTTTAACATCCTGTTTCTATCTGAGTCTTCACTTCACAAAACATTCATACAGAGAGGGAAAAAAACTACCATGACATTTCATTTTATTTTACTTCATTTTCCCATGATTCAACTTTCTGTTATTGTTTCTCTTTCTGTTTCTCTTCATCTCTATTTGTCTTTTACTCGCCATGATGTTATCGGGAAATAAAAGGAAGACTACGGTAAAGGCGTCTAGTGTTTTTGAATGATAAAGAGTGATTAAGGAACAATGTCTGTCTGCCTCCCTCTCTCTCAACCTCTTTCTCTCCCTTTCTCTCTGTCTCCCTCCCTCTCTCTCTCCCTCTCCCTCTCCCTCTCTCTCTCTGTCTCTCTCACTGACTCACCACACACACACACACACACACACACACACAGTAATAATAGCAGGTGATCACACACTTACAGTACGGCCTGCTTGGAGCACTGCGGGCTGGTCAGGCTGTAACTGGTCACCATGCTGGGCTTCAGTGGACGAGATTGAAAGGAGAAGCAGCAGACGTTTGGTGAGGCTTTGTAACGCATCCCTGCAAAATACAACCACACAACCAACTGAGACAAAACCTTTCACACAATTTTCCACAAACCCATTTATATCATCATACTGACTGTCAGGCACACAGACTCGTCCTTACTGGCACAATAAAGATCTAACACATCAATAATCAATTTCTCGTTTCCTTTAATATCCAATTTATATTAATTTTTATATTCTTTTACAGTTCAATTCAGTTTAGTCCAAAACATGATTCTAGGTTTAAGTGTTTAATGTAGAATTATTCATTATTCACATTTCTTACAACACCAAGGTTGATTATGTTTCTAAAACTTCGCATCACAATGTTACAGCTTTACCACTGACACTGGAGACTCCTTCCTTAAGTGTTAAATCAACATCTCCTTACAGAAAACGTCAATATTAATCATTACACGATTTATGATCAGAAAATTTATCAACACTATCTAATTAATCAGAACAAAACATTCAGTAAAGTTGAAGTTTTAAGTTGGAATAAATATTTAAAATATATTAAAAATGAACTGAGGCAACAAATATTTTCCAAGGAATAATTACTTCTTATAATTAATGATTAATTAATTGAGATAATAAATGATTAGGAAATAATTCAATAATTTAGTATAATAGTTCACCTTCAGTAAGCGTGACTGCGCTCAGCAGCACCACCACGGCGGACAGGATGATCATACGGTAGGACGACATCTCGCTTTCTTGCTCGAGCACTTCGGCTGATTCAGACCCAAACGACGACTGGACGGATTAAAGAAGATGAGCACCAGAGGAGATCTCACTGCCTTGTGGTCCATTGGACAGCCGGTCATTTTATACACAACAGACTATCATGGGGAAGCCCCAGATATGAGGAAGGAAGTAGCGCAGGGACTTTGGCTTGTCTACGCTCTGGAAACTCTCCCGAGAGAGAATCTGACATTTTAACCATTACATGTGATGAGCTTGAGGAACGTAATACTGATGTCTGCGTACACACTTCTCACTTCTCGCTTTCTGCAGCATGAAAAAAAAAATGAGTGGAGGTGGGGACAGTCACTCGGCACATGGCGCCAAAATATCAAGTTTTTATTATGTTATTTAAAAAACAATTTAACTATCATAACTAGAGAACAGCTGTCAGGTATTATTTATATTATTATTCATTCTGTTATTCGAACATCTTCATAATAGCTTTGAAGTTGATATACTGAATATATACAGTATATACACAAACATATCATGATTCATTCTATCATGATAATAACATGTGTACAGTCACAAGCTGTGTATTTTATTATTATTATTATTATTATTATTATTATTAGTTTAACTTTATCTTCAGGGTCAGTGTTCTCTCATGCTTTTCTCATTGTCAATAAACTCTGTTTTGAACATAAAAAAATATAATATTGGTATATAAAAATATAAATCTATAAAAATGTATATAAAATGATATACAAATGATATTATTAGTATATATTAGCTTATTATAGTTTTAGAAAATAGTCTTGTATTTCGAGGGTGTGATCCTTCCAGGAACTGATGTTTGAGTTTGAACTTTACGATCTATGTTACATGAGACTTTCCAGGGTCTATTGATCTATAATTCCTGAGTCAGATCACTTCACATCTGTATCTAGCAGGAATAGAAATCACCAGTGACCATGACACAATATTCCCATGATGCCTTGGTGCTGATTTGATTTAGATGGGCAATTCTTTAGGTATCACAATTGTATAAATATCTTTATTATATTTCATTATTATATTTTTTCCCTTATTTTGTTACAGTTACAAAGCCCCTTAACCTTAAAATATATGCTGAGTCATAACTTATTTCTGATAACATTAGTCACGTAAAAAACAAGTGCAGCATTTAAACACTACAAACTACTTCAAATACAAGAGTTTAAGATTTAATTGAAAATTTAATTTAAAAAGCTTGAATTTTATTGAGCATCACGTATCTCTGTTATGCCATCTGTCATAAGTGTTATTGTTAAATAAACTTACGCAAGCAAATAATTCACTCCGACTACACAGGATGGAGTGTAAAAACTTTAGAGTGTACCACATGTTTATTAAGAAATGGTGATGTGCTGGGCAGAGAATCACAGTTATATTGAGCTGTTCAGAGGCCAGTGCAAGTCTATTACAGTTATAAATAATCATCATCATCATCATCATCATCATAAAGTAAAAGCTTCAGGAGACAGTGTTGTCATACTGTACATAAATTTCCACACAAAAGAACCGTCATACTGTACATACAGTAGCTCACTTGTGTTTTTCCCATGTCTAGTATCTAGGGTCCTAATGTCCAAGGGATCTTCCAGTGTCCTATGCTTCAAGGGTCCTATGTATCCAAGAACCTTCTTGGGACCTTCGTTTTTAGGATTATAAAATATAAGGGTCCTAATTTTCCAAAGATTTTTATTGGACTTGTGTGTGTAAGGAAATCTAAACATTTACCTTAAGGGCCCTATGTTCCTAGGGCCCCTATATTTTAAGGGATGTATGTATCAAAAGATCTTCATGGGATCTTTCTTTCTAGTGTTGTACTGTATGTTTCTAGGGTCCTAGTCTTTTTTTTTTTAAATAAAAGAACTGTTTTTCTTAAATCATTATAATGTTATAAAAGCTACACTAGAAAACAGTTTCTTCAGAGCCAAAGTGTACAGTGGGGGTAAACTATAATATAAAGTTTTTTGGACCTTGTGATTAAAATCATGATCCACAGAGATCCCTTTACCAGGTTCTCTCACATTGTTCAGTACGATATGAGGACCTGCCTTTCTTCTTCCATGTGTTCTGAGGCATATTATCTGGACATCTGACCATAAAATCCATGTTGCTTGTTAAACATCATGTTTCAGATTTCCTATTATAATGATCTCCAGTCATCCGGGATTGTTTTATACACCAGTAGTTCTTAGCGCAGAGCTGCGAGGATCTGTGTTTATTCAGCCACAAGAGCAGTTGTGATAAAGAGCAGTGATGTTGGACTGTTGGCTGAGCATTGAGTCAGTGTTCCATTTTCAATTATTTACTCAAGTTCTTCCACATCAGCGTTGGAATTCCATGACTTTATCAACTCTGCTCTGTGGCCATAGTCGGGCCAGGCCCTGTAGTTCCAGTGAAGGGAAATCTTATCACAACAAAGGCATTCCAACAACTCTGTACTTCCAGTTTTGAGTTTGAGGAAGAAATGACATGGGTCCCACCTACATTTGACCATAATTGTACCATAATAATGAAAAAAATCCTCCACACAGGATCCACACAAAAACTTAAACATACTTTAACATACTCTTGACTAGATTTGGGGCGACCTTTAATAAATTTAAGCTTAAATCAGAAAGTATTACGATAAACAGCAGCTCTCCAGCTTCAGGAGCATGTGTTGAGGTTAAGGGAGGTTAAAACCTGTTAAGAGTCATTTGTGTGGTTTTCTGAGATTATGGTGATGAAATGATGGTGCACTCTGTTCTCACCTGCTGATTACAGAAATCAAAAACCACATATTAGCATTTTATGAGTCACTCGCTTTTCTTAGTCATTTACTGATTTTACTGATTTATCACTTGTGCATAAAACAATTATTATTATTATTATTATTATTATTATTATTATTACTACTACTATTATTATTTGGGGTTGTAAGAGTTCCCTCACATAAAATATTACTATTCCACTTTCTCACAAAAAGAAATTGGTTTATTTTTATCAGTTTATTTCCGTGGTCAGCTGCTCATCACGCCCATATGTGTTCCTTCCCTAAACTGTGGCCACAAAATTGGAAGTACACACTTGTAAAGAATGTTTCTGTATGTTGTAGAATTAGACTTTTTCGTCACTGAAACTACGAGGCCTAAACCTTTATCCAGCCTGACGATGTGTCTGTGACGAGGCCAGCTCCAGGAAGGCATAGTGTGTTACGTTTGGAAGGGAAGAACTCAAGTATCCTGCAAAGAGTCCTGACTGAACTCCACCCCAACTTTGGGATGAACTGGAACTGGAGACTCCTTCACAACCCAACATCAGCGCCCGAGCTCATTAATGCTCTTGTAGCCCAATAACCACTAATCCCAACAGCCATGCTGCAACGTTTAGTCAAAAGCCTAATTAGAAGAAAAGAATGGAGCTTGTAATTAAAAGGAAAAGCTTATTCACTTCATGTTAATACTCATGGTACAGCACACTCAACTCAATTCAATTTTATTTATATACAGTATAGTGTTTAACAAAACATGTTTCATGATGTTTAAGTGTCCGAATACTTTTCACCACATTGTGTGTTTAATAGTGAAACAGACTTACGGTTATTTATACAATTTTTTCCCCGATATTTAGAATCTATTTACAGTCCATGATATACTGTGTAGTGTCAGTATTAAAGGTGTGTATGATTCCTCATCAATCTAATGGCTACTGAAGAGGTTTGATCATGTGCAGTGTGATCTTTCGATTTAAGAAACACCCTATCGGTTTCAGATCCTCTTTTTCAGGTCTCTTTTAACTCAAGCAGTGACTTGGCCGTGATGTGTAAAATAACGCAGGGGAAAGAATGCTGCTTTTTCTTGTCTTCCCCTTCAACAGTTTCTGCTAGCTATTTCGGTCGAAAAAAAACACAACAACGAAATTAGGAAATTCAACCTTTTAAAAAATGTCAGCCGTGATCTGAAAATAACTTGTAACAGACATTACATACAATAAACACTGCATGAAATGTTTTACACATTTATACCATAATTTATTATAAAGCCAGAACCATGTTGGGAAGGAAAAACTAAACACAATCTGGATACCACTGGATTTATGGCGATTAGAAATGAAAAATGCTTATTGATTTTGTAAAAAAGGAAAATGAACGCTCAGGTGATTGGTCACTGTGTTCGTGTGCACTGCTAGTCTTTTTAGAGTTTATTTCTTATTAAACACTTAACATTTACATTTAGGCATTTGGCGAATGCTCTTATCCAGAGCGACTTACATTTTATCTCATTACACATCTGAACAGTTGAGAGTTAAGGGCCGCGCTCAAGGGCCCAACAGTGGTTGTGGGATTTGAACCTGGGATCTTCTGAACCTTCCGAAAATTCAAAATCGACCGGTGACACAGTGACATGGTGGCGTAGTGGTTAGCGCTGTCGCCTTGTAGCTCCAGGTTCTGGGTTCAGTTCCTGCGTTGTGTGTGTGTGTGTGTGTGTGTGGAGTTTGCATGTTCTCCCTGTGCTTGGTGGGGGTTTCCCTTAGGTTCTCTGGTTTTCTCCCACAGTTCAAAGACATACAGATTAGATCACGGATTGGCAGGCAGCGTAGCGTCCTGTGTGGTAAAGGTGAATTATTTGCCATGTTTACTGATCTGATCGACACCTAGATATCGCAATAAAATCTTATTGGCTGGTCCTTATGATTCCTGTCCATATTGAATTGATATTAAAACATCCATACTGTTATTATTAGACTGATTCTGGAACCTGTTTCATCAGAATTGTGTTACAAACTATTGTTACTATTGTTGCATTTTGTCTGTGTTGTTTCTTAAAGATTTTCTTTTTTATTTAACAGGAGTAAAGAGAGGCTGGTGAGAAGAGAAACATTTCATGGACATTCCACAGCATGAGATATACCTCTAAACAGTTATAATGTTATAATAATCTGTACTTTTTTATTCAACAATTAACTGCAATATAGGAATGTTGCTGTGGTTTAAGAGAAAAAAACATCGTGCCACGTTCACTACACATGACCAGTGTACAGGCATGTTGTTCACGAGTCCTGACGTGTATCCTTCTTGTTACACTTGGTTACTCACGACTCAAACGTCCGTTGGATTCTTTGTCTCTTGTTTTATTTTCAACATCAAAGTTTAACAGTTCTTATAGTTTTTTGCATAAATTCACTGTGGTTATAAGGACTTGCTGTATCTTGTAGCTTATGGTCTTGATTATTTGCTGTATCCTTTAGACTACGGTATTACGTTCTAAAGCTTGTGTTCTCCACACTTCCGTATCTTAACAATAACTACCGTGTGTGATAGACATTCAGCTACACAACTATGAAATGATGTCACAGAACAACTTACGATTGTCATACTAAATGCTTAACTAATAAACTTAATGTGTAATGCTTAACTAATGAAATAGAAATAAACACAACAACAAATGTATAAAAAAGAAACATGGCCCTTACAACCAGATGTAACCAAAACGTCCTTAGGGTGTAAACGAATCCCATTTTCTCATTACTCTTGGACATTGTGTGAAAATGTACTCATTATCAAATTTTCTCATATGATTATATCAAGTCTTTTCATAATACTATTAATAATATTTTTCCTCGTGTGTGCAAAATTATTTTTATGATAGTATAATATAATATAGAATAAGTGGTGGCGCAGCAGTTAGCCTTGTGGACTCATACTTTCAGGGTGGGGAGTCTGGATCCCTGGTGTGTTTGTGTGTGTGTGTGTGTGTGAGAGAGAGAGAAAGAAACAAAGTAATATAAAAGTCAGTTTGCACATTGGTCGAGGCAGTTTATTCCTGACTCTACTGTAAATTAGAGGTGATTAACGCGCTAACGCTAAGTCATCAGCGGCCTGGTTTAGAAACAAGGGAATAAAAGAAAAGGAGAAATGGGCAAGTTCTGTTACCTCTTTATAATATCAAGCATGTAACAAAACCAGCTGTTATATCACTCATGTGAATTTATGTTTGTATGTCACTTACACTGGCATCACTCAGATGAGGACGGGTTCCATGTTAAACCCGGTTCTTCTCAAGGTTTCTTCCTAATGTTATCTCAGGGGCTTTCTCCCTCACCCCAAGGTCACCTTGCTCATCAGGGACAAACTGTTAATTATAATTTATACTTTCAATTTTTATCATCTTACATTTTTTTCTTGTTCCTTTAAAGCTGCTTTGCGACGATGGCGATTGTTAAAAGCGCTATTCAAATAAAACTGAATTGAATTAAATTGAATTAAACTAGTCGAGGAGGTTGTATCGTTGATTTGGCTCTTATTTTGAAAGATATAATAAATTATGCATAAATGTTATTATTAATTATTTGTGCCCCAAATGTTTTGAAGCAAAGTTCAAGCAAAATGTTTTTCTCTCTTCTTTGAACCAGACTTGTCCAAAGTCACCAAACACACCAGAACCGTTACTGCTGTCTGGTCGAACCTCGTCCGGTTTAAAGCTCACGGTCAGAAGTTATCAGGTGTTAGTGAACAGAAATGGCAGAAATAATGAGAAGAAGATAAACCACATTGGAGTTCAGGTCTGAGTGAAGGTTAATATGAGGCTGCGGCTTTTATTGACATAATGACTAAAAAGTCTGATTTACTGAAACTGATATTTTATTTTTATTTTTATTTACCTTGATTTAACCAGGCAAGACAGATTAAGAAGAGGTTTCTTATTGACAACTGTGGCCTGGAAAAGGCCGAGCCTTTTGAGGGGAATACAGCTGTTCTCCATGAAACGCCACATCTGGGGCTTTTCCTAAGGAATTTCCACATAAGATCCTTTAGTGATGGTAAGAACATTGATTTGTTTGCACTTAGTGAACAGTATTGCTTCATTAATGCAGTCCTGCAACACGTCATCATAAACTGCTGGACTGCTTTTACTCATCTCAGCAAATTTATGCTAATAATAGCTTTGTGTTATTCCTCTTTTGTAATCACACAGCAACATTCCTAGTATTGAATTTAGTGCTTCTTTACAAGTATTTGCCCCCTCCCTGATTTGTTTTGCATATTTGTCACACTGAGATCATCAAACTAATTTTGATGATTTTTAAAAGATTTATCAGAGTAAATATGCAGTTTTTAAGTGATGATTTCATTTATTAAGGGAAGAAAACTGTCCAAACCTTCCTGGCCCCATTTGAAAAAGTAATTGCACCCTAAACCTAATAGCTGGCTCATGCCACCCTTGGTGAAAACAACTGCAATCAAGAATCTGGTGAGGAGTCTTTCACGCCACTGTAGAGGAATTTTGGTCCGCTCTTCTTTTCTGGGTTTGTTTTAATTCAACCACACTAGAGTTCAAGTCGGCTTTATTGTCACTTCAACCATATACAGTTAGTACACAGTGAAACCAAACAACGTTCCTCCAGGACCAAGGTGCTACATGCAACATAAACTTACAACATAAATTTACAACATTAATTAACAGAAACTAATCAGCTAAGGAAGACTATCTACAGGTTTTACAGACAACATAAAGTGCACGTGCAAATGTGCAAACAAAAGCAACAAAGTGTCAGTGCGACAACATGACGTAATAATAAGGTGTTGAGGTGATGAGTTGAGGTAGTGACAAGAATTAAGAAGTTAGTGCAAAAAGTCCAGTAATGAATATTGTGAAAAAGAGAACGTGGTTTTCAAGCATAAACGGCCTGTTTTAGGTCACGCCACAGCATCTGACTCGGAGTTAAGTCCAGTCTCTGACTAGGCCAATCCAAAACCTTACATTAATATACATTTGGGGGTTTGATTGGTTTAAATGCACTTAACAACTTTGTGTCTTAAAATAACGACTGACTTTTGTTGTTGTTACATAATACCATATGTGTTGTTTTATAGTAAAAAAAAATCCCACATTGTTCTAGAATAGTGACCCTGTATGGCCTCTCCAAGTGACCTTAGGCTATAAGGAAGTGCCAAACAATGACACACACACACACACACACACACACACACACACACACACAATCATAATATACAGGCAATTTGGAACCACTAATCAGCCTACATGTCTTTGGACTGTAGGAGGAAACCAAAGTACTTTAAGGAAACCCACCAAGAGCTGGCAAACTCCCCACACACACACACTCTCACACTCTCACACACACACACACACACACACACACACACACACACACACTCTCTCACACACACACACACACACACTCTCTCACACACACACACACACTCTCTCACACACACACACACACACACACACTCTCACACTCTCACACACACACACACAATTTGAAACCCCAACCCTTGAGATGCGAGGCGTCAGTGTGAACCACTAACCCTAACCCTGCCCTACTGTATATACTGTACATAGTCCGTCTGTAAACAGGTCTCCTTCCTCCTTCAGTCACAGTGGATTTATAACTTATAGAACAAACCCACCTCACTTACACAGTGACACTTACTGGACCTCTGGACCTCATCAGCCGAGCGAGTCGAATAGCTCGCTAATATAAAGACTGATGATCCTCACTCCGGTGCTTTTGGGTAAAATTGGAGCTTATAACTTATAAACTTATAACTTAATAAATCTTACCGTGAGTGTGTGTTGAACTGAGTGTGTGTGTTTTATAGCCAACATAATGCCATATAACATGATTGTTTGACACAGAACGTTGGCTTCAAGCCCAGGCTGAGCTCCAGTGTGTGATGCTGGAGATTACAAAACTTTCCCACATGATTCCTCAGTAGTGGACTGGATTTTTGTTTATTTCACTCTCATGTGGAAAAGAATTACCGTGTGAGAATATACTTAGTCATGGTAATGATAGCTTCACATAAACCGAATAATGTGACTGTTGTGTAATTGTTGATTTGGTGAAGATTTCTGGAAGAAAGTTTTTTTTTTTAGATTATTTGTGGAAGGAGTCTCCAGTGTCAGGAACATTATAAAAATTACAACTTTATTATTTCTAAACAAACAGGACAGCAGAGATCTTCTTATTCTATCTTATCTCCTCATCATTCCTTTTAGGTCACGAACAGTCGTTTAAGCATTTCACTGCGTGTTGTTATACTGTGTATGCTCATGTAAGTGACAAATTAAATGTGAATTTGAACTGAGTTTGTTTGTTTGAGACTTGGGGCATGAGGCAGGGTACACCCTGGACAGTGATCCAATCCATCACAGGACACACTCACATGCTGATCAGCCTAATCTACATGTCTTTGGACTGTGGGAAGAAACCTGGGGACCCCGAGTAAGCCCACCAAGCACGGGGAGAACATGCAAACTCTACACGCACAAAGCCGAAGTGGGAATTGAACACACACACTGCTAATTTCATGAAAAATAATAAACTTTAAGGAGGTAACAGGAACTCTACTTCATTACCAATTTGTTGTTGATTATTTTTTAGTAGCAGCACATTTTCTTCCCCTAATTTACTTGTATGATTCACACACACACACACACTCACAATTTCCCCGTTTTGTGGTGAACTCCACAAGATATGAGGCAGGAAAGCACCGACTCACCTTCCAAAAACACCCTTAAAGGGACATTGGTTTAAAGATGCAACTTCTTTTAAAAAAAAGAGAGAGAGAGAGAGAGAGACAGCGCTCAGAGCAGCATTTATAACCTGGTGATGTGAAAATCTTGGATCTGATGCTCAATTCCATTCTCCATAAGAAGGAAAGCAAGAAAAGAAGAAGATAGCATTTTATGGTTAAACTGAGAACCGTACCATGGAGACTGATTTAGGAACTGTTCTTGAACTGTTCAATCCTGAGGAAGTGAAAAAGGCATCTGTACGTATTCACTGCATGCCACTCTCCCTGTTCCACTCATGCACTTTGATCCTGACATCCATATAAACCCATGACTGATGAGCTGAGAGGAGATGCTGTGTGGATAATTCTTAAGAATTGATGACCTGCTCCATATTTCCATTGTTGGTGCACAGTGTAGCACACATTACCATCAACTGTATTGTGGATTTGCCCTTAATGATCCGGAACCAACTTTAAGCAGCATAATGCATTACTGATGTTTCATACTCACTGATGCACAGTGGTATTTTATCCCTTTGATGTCACACTCCTATCCTATTAAAAACTGTTTCAAACTTAACTTGATCAAACCATCTCCACCTTTCACAAATCATGCTATTCCAAAACTTGTCCAGTAGATGTCCACTGTGTCTGTAAAGGGTATGCACTTGTATGCATACCGTGAGAAATACAATAGATCCAATGCACCAAAACCTCCGTGTCTTGCATCACCACACAAAAGAATAATCAGTTCTCAATCAGTCACATTCAGGCAGAAAATCCGTCTTTTCAATAATTTCTCTCAGTATTTGTAAATGTATTGGTACTTTTACCATGAAGTGACACATTAATCGTTTGGAAGAGGCCTATACTTGAGTCTGGAAAATAGGCTACGTTTACACTGCAGGTCTCGATGCCTAATCCTGATTTGTTGCCTATAGCTGATTTTTTTTGACCGTCTGTTTACACGTTCTTTCAACTATGACTCATATCCGATACACGTGTCTACACTTGCCATTTCACCTGCGATGTAATCATTCCACACACTCTTCCACCGGAGAATAACATTACGTCATTAAAGCGCGAAGAAGTTGCAGTTTTAATGACTAACAGAAAACAATGACTCCAATCTGTCTGTTTACACGATGATCACATTAGCACATATCTGATTTATATCTGATTTATTTCCACATATGAAGGAGGCCTGAAACTGATCTCGAAATATAGGAATGCATGAAGACTATCTACAGGTTTTTTCCAGACAACAGACAACATAAAGTCCACGTGCAAATGTGCAAAACGAGCAACAACAAAGTGACAGTGCGACAACAACGACATAACAGAACATAAAATATGGTGTTGAGGTAGTAAAACATAGCAGCAAGAATTGAGATTTGTGCAAAAAGTAATGAATATTGTGCAGAAGAGATAAACAGTGAGGCATTTACAGATGTGTGTACGATAGTTTGTGTGGGTCAGTGTGTCTGCGCTTGTGTTGATTAGTCAGTCCAGTCTCAGTGTTTTGATGTATTGATGTAGTTGAGTTAGGCTGAGTGATAATGTGTGTGTGTGTGTGTGTGTGTGTGTGTGTGTGTGTGTGTGTGTGTGTTTATCAGTCCAGTCCCTTTTTGTTGAGGAGACGGATGGCTTGTGGAAAAAAGCTGTTGCACAGTCTGGATGTGAGGCCCGAATGCTTCGGTACCTTTTTCCAGATGGCAGGAGTGTGAAGTGTGTGTGAGAGGGGTGTGTGTGAGAGGGGTGTGTTCGATGAGCCACAATGCTGTTGGCTTTGCGGATGCAGCGTGTGGTGTAAATGTCTTCAATAGAGGGAAGAGAGACCCCGATGATCTTCTCCGCTGTCCTCACTATCCGCTGTAGGGTTTTGCGAAATTAGAGTTCTGGTTCATGCACCTACCCACATGCTTCAGAGAGGAAATCAGGGATTCCAGAGGAATCGTGACAGAGCACATTTACAAACACAGTGCATATTTGCACACTTCATTCATTCCACATATTATTTGCATTTAAATTGCAAACATTTTTGTCTGTTACATCCCTCTCCCTTACGTCCAGGGGTGGGAGTGAGGGTAACAAAAGAAATAAAACTTAAGGAAGAAATTAACAAAAATGTGGAAGGATCACTTCAGTCCACTGCCCCAGAAATGCAACAACACTTTTTGGTAATTAAGCAAGGGTTTATTCATGGGTACGAAAACATGGGAGCAATAAATGATTTCAGGAGAAGGTCAGGGTCAACATAACAAACAAAACACACTTTAAATGTTTGAGGGAATACTAAATAACCTAACCTAATTAACAAAGGCTTTCCTCCACTCCCTTACTAACTGAAAAACAGGGATAAACATGGGTTAAACAAAATAAAAGGGCACCCTCTCCCTACGGCTTCCCATTTAACTATAACAAAAAGAAAAAAAAAGTTACAATACCTCTTAGTACCAATAACAAAGAAAATATATATTAAAGTAGGTTGCACCAACTAGAGAAAATAAACATACAACCTACTCACTGAACCATTATCTATAATCATTGATGCACCACAACAACAATTATCTAATAGCAGGCCCCCTAACACAATTCTGGAGCAGGGGAGAAGTGAGCTTCTCCTCGGGAATGCGTGCACTGATCATTGTAGCAGCACCGTCTGTAGCCACCCTCTGATTGGCATCACGTGTTAGCATTTAACTGCCAAGCAGAGAGTGAGAGAGTACAGCACAGGAACCAGACAGCCACACCCAAAGGGCGGGAAAGAACAACATCCCAAATGAATATTAATATGCATACACCCCTAGGGATGTAACAGACAGGTTTATATTTCTTGTTTCTTGAAAACTTGTATATTTTGTTTAACTTTCTTATAGTTAAATATTTATTATTTCTTGCCTCTTTTCTATTTTTATATTTCTTGTTATCATTTCTTGTTAAATAGTTCTTCCACTGCGAGGATGATCGGCCGTCCTTCCCGTCTCCCTGTAGCGCCGTCTTAGGCGTCTCACGGTGCGGACATGCCGATTTATGTCCCTAGCCACATCAGCGGTCCTCATGCCTTCCTGCAGCCTAATGCACGTTCACGCAGATGAGCAGGGACCCTGGGCGTCTTTCTTTGGGTGTTTTTCACAGTCGGTAGACAAGTCTCTTTAGTGTCCTGCGTTTTTAGAACTGTGACCTTAAATGCCTACTTTCTGTAAGCTGTTAAGGTCTTAACGACCATTCCACAGGTGCATGTTAATTAATTGATTATGGTTAATTGAACATGCATGGAAAACATTGTTTAAACCCTTTACAATGAAGATCTGTAATGTTATTTGGATTTTTACAACATTATTGTTGAAATACACAGTCCTGAAAAAGGGACGTTTCTTTTTTTGCTGAACATGAGTGTTCACACAGAACATGTGCACATACAGTAACTCACAGCTGGGATTGAACCATGAACCCACTGCATTTTTATACTTAATAACTGATATAACTTACGAGTTACTTGCAGCCAGTTGACTGCAATCAAGTGAAGCTAGTTATGATTATGGTATATTATCAATTCACATTTGTATCATCATTGGAAGATAAAAGGTGAAAGGGTCCATCAATGTGCCATCTGGCACATTGGGCAACGGATACTCCCCCACCCTGGAGGTATATTTGTCATTTGTCATTTCCCCACGAACTCTAGGTTGGCAGCTCAATGCCCAATTGTATCTGAGAACCTAGGGGTGGAGGACTGTGCTCAAGAGTCCAACAGGTGTCGGGGCTCGAACCGCGGATCTCCTGATCAACATTCCAACACCTTAACCACTGAGTCATCATCGGATGCAAGACTATTATTTACATTGGCTGTGAGACACTTTTATCTTTAATTTAATACATACGCCATCTCCTCATCACCTATTAGAGCTTACATTTTGGTTATTAGACATTACGATGTTTGTGTTGGGGTTTTAAATTGCTAAGTCACACTGGCTGTAGGGGTTACATAAACCACTCAACTAACATATTGAGCTATTTCTCTTTTCAGGATGTTGACTCATCAGAGTCAAACAGGAAAGAAAGCAAGTCTTCTCAGTATTTTTCAGTCTACTATCACAAACCCAGTTGCTTTGATGGACAACACTTTTGTATAAAAGGGTTGCCAAAAGGGTCTCCGCTTCATAAACTTTATTCCAGCAGGAAAACATTTTGATCTTGGATCCTACAAAGGATGTCTTTAGGAAAGAAAAAAAAACTGAAGAGGCGTTAGGCTTAACCGTGTACCGTACAGTACGACATTTACCAAAGCAGTGCTTTTCACAATATTCGTACACTTCAGTGCATATATAAATAAAAGTTGACCTTTTGTTAAAACATATGCTGCATTCCATTTGAAGTGTAACTAGTACTCCCGGTCAAAAATTATTTCATTTGGAACTTTTTATTGTCCAATTACAGCAAAGTTTTTCCTACACTGTTTATAGTTCATTTTGATTTAAGCAGTTGCACTCCTCCCTTTTTGGAGCCTTATTTACTGTAACATGGCTAAATAACACGTTCAATCCATGTCACAGGGAACTACCAGGCAACACATCAGCACTCTGGAATGAAACCTCCATTTTTAGATGTTCGTAGGCAGATTATATCCGGTCATGTAGGGTAGAGTTTCTCATTTTCCTGGAGGAAAAGGACCCTGAGGAAGTGTCTGGATTGGGCTTGCTTGGCAAAATTTATGGGGGCTTGATCGAATTGCGATCTGGGAATTTTAGTGCCTGGCTTTTGCAACCTTTGCCTCAGTGGTTGCTGGGCCCCCTGTGTGGCGGGCTGCAGTGCACTGGGTGTTCTGGTGCCTTTCTATCGTGGCCAGCATTAATGATTTCTGCTGAGTAGTGCTGCATAGGCATTTCTAAGGATCAGACAGGACAGGTTGGCCTTTGGTCCCCAAGAATATGGATGAGCCTTGGGAGACCATAATCCTGTCACCAGTTTTCTGGTATATAATTAATTATCAATGTTAAATTTTATTCAATTTTATTCAATTTTATTTATATAGTGCTTTTCACAATGGTCATTGTCTCAAATTGTCAAAATTTATGAAAGTGTGTATGAGTGAGAAAAAATGTTTAGATAATAATTAGATTGTCCCTGATAAGCAAGCCAAGGGTGTTAGCGATGGTGGCAAGGAAAAACTCCCTGAGATGGCAATAGGAAGAAACCTTTAGAGGAACCAGGATTAACCCATCTTCATCTGCGTGATAACGGATAGGAGGCTGGGAGTTCAGTATAACAGGAGATGTGGAGAAGTTCATATGGAGTCCAGTTCGTTATTGGAGGCTCAGGTAGACTGTAGGAAACTCCAGTCCTGAACTATTGAGCAAATGCAGTCACGAGTCCTCAGGTCACCCGAGGGTAGGACCATCTTCGTGGAAAAGTGGAACTGTCCCTAGTCACCACATGCATTCCAAACAGACCACATGGGGCATCCATGTGATGAGATCTCAACCAGAAGTGGGACACCAGGAGGAGTCAGACAGGTCCAGAGGACAGAGGGGGTCTGGATCACTGGCAGCTCAGGAGAGACATGTACAGTGAGAGAGAGAGAGACAGGTAGAGGGAAAGAGAGGTGAATGTATATTAACTGTAGAGTGCAAGCAGGGACTCTGGCAGGACTAACTATGACATCATAACTAAAAGGGAGGAGCCAGAAGGAAACACAGACATGAGGGGGAACTGAGATGTAAAGCAACCAATTACCTCACCGTCAACAAACCTGAGTGATTATCTAAGGTATAACAGAACATCGACAATAAATATTGAGTCGCCTGATCGAGTTCTGTGGGGTCAGACGGTGATCTAATCGAAGTTGGGAACTCTGGGAGATTACTGATAAAACTCTGTTTGGTAGTTGATGTGAATGTACGTTTCATACGGTAGCGCGGCGCTGTGTGTACATTATTACTGTGACACACTTGAATTGAGACAAGATAGTGATCTGAGATAACTTCAGATAGTGGAATTGTGAATAAATTTCTTATACTTAATCCAAATAATATTATTAAATCTAAAGTGTGACCTGCTTTATGAGTGGGTCCTACTACACACTGATTTACTCCTACCGAGTCCAGTATGGACATAATTTCAAATGCATTAATTTTATGTCCGTGTTTTTGTACAATAGTCAGATTATCATTGTGAATAACTGCGACGCCTCCTCCTCTACCAGTTAACCGAGGCTGGTGTATGTAGCTGTATCCAGGAGGACTAGCTTTATTTAGAGCTACATACTCGTCCTGTTTAATCCAGGTTTCTGTTAAACAGAGTATATCAAACTCCTGATCTGTGATAATTTCATTAACTATAACTGCTTTAGATGCGAGAGATCTAATATTTAACAGTCCTAGCTTCAGATCAGAGGTGCCGGCTGTGCATTCAGTGTGATCCAAGTTTGTGGTCTTTATGTTAATTAAATTACTAAAACAGACTTTCTGGATCTTTCTACATTTTTGTTTAGCTCAGGGAACAGACACAGTCTCAATAGAGTGAACCCTTAGTGACGACTCTATGCAGCTAGCAGACGGTTGGTTTAGCCTGTCTGTCTGCTCCCTGGCCTGGGCTCTGGATTGTCACCGATTAACTAGGCCTCTTCTGAGACTATGAGCTATACTACAGGAAATGAGAGCAGCACCTTCCCGAGTGGGATGGACACCGTCCCGCCCTAACAGGCCAGCTTTGCCCTCAAAGGTCTTCCAATTGTCTTTAAAGCCCACGTTGTTTTCGGAGCACCACCTGGACATCCAGCGGTTCAGCGACCATAACCTGCTGTAAGTTATGTCACCACGTCTCATTGGGATGGGACCAGAGCATACTACTCCATCGGACATCGCCTTCGCTAATTTAAACACCTCTGTTCCTGGTGGTGATGCATTGGTGGGGGGTTTGATGAGCACAAGTGTTGTCTAGACTGTTGTGGAGGGGCCAGAGTCATGTGGGTCATGGGTTGTGCATTTTTGTGTTATCTAAACGCAGAACAGCTCTGTGCTTCATCCAATTTCTTAAGCAGTGCATCATGGTATGTGATCTTTTGTTTCTTTCCTCTAGGGGGAGGTGGTGGTGGAGCAACAAAACATCAAAAAAGCAGATGTCTATCAAGTTTATTTAAAACATACATGAAATCACATACAGAAATCCATAATCCCGAGATTGCTAACCAGAGCATCAGCAGTGCATTCTGGGTAGAGCGTGGACACCAGAATAATAATAATAAAAAAAAGGCATCTGCTCTTTTTTTTCAGATTAATTTCTACAAAAGAATTGCTGAATCCAACGTTACTTCATGAACATTTGCTCTACACTGGCCTTTTGAT
>NC_071109.1:34947500-34975000 GCF_024256425.1 Clarias gariepinus
TTAACCACTGGACAACACCTGGGACACGCCCACTCATACACAGAGTTACACCTCACAGTGCTGTTACTGTCTGTTATCAGCACTCGGGGAATACCGACTCTCGTCCAATCAGATTACTCCTTTAGAACTAACTGTTGTTATAAAGACAATAAAACGGAGACACGCTTCAGATTATGAACACATGTCCAGATATCTTCATTCAGGATTAGCTGTCAGAGAGAATTCATCGTTTGTCCAGTCATGGTAGGCACGGTTACTTTCAGCCCAGGGGCCGGAGCAGCACACACACACACACACACACACACACACACACACACACACACACACACACACACAGCGTCCCCACATCATCACATTTAATGTCCTGTATGATGTCCTTATTCTCTAAAGCTCTTCACCCTGCAGCTCTCCCATTAATTATTTCATTATTTCATTATTTAATTTTTAAATCATGAACACTGGATGTGTGTGTGTGTGTGTGTGTGTGTGTGTGTGTGTGTGCCCTGCAATGGATTGGCACCCTGTCCAAAGTCTACCCCACCTCGTGCCCTAAGTCTCCTGTGATAGGCTCCGCCCCCGACCCGGACGCTGAGATGAGGTCAGAAGGTCCAGATGTTTTTCAGAAGTTTCTCTGTGTGGTTGACTTTCCAGAGCAAGTCTTCAGGAGGAGCATCAGTATGATCAGTGTGTTTTTCTCCATTAAGGAATAATGTCTCTCACTGAGGAGTCACATTGCTTTAGAAACACATTTGTTACCGTTTCCAAATGGATCTATGGCAGCGTGCAGCTTGTTGAACTTCCAGCCCAGTTCATATTACTGTAAAGCTTCTGTGGAAGTGATGACAAGATTTAACAGGCCTCAAGCCTGGGTGTGTCAAGTCTAACTGAACATAATAGTTTAAATGTTGATGGAGTACATAAGGGGGCAATTACTTTTTCCATACAGAAACTGTTGGTTTTAGATTACTGTTTTCCTATAGGAAATAAAAAGGTCGTCTATAAATAGTTTTTGGTCTCTTTGTCTTCTTCAAAGATTCAAAACTGTGTGAAATCAGGGGGGGGCAAATACTTTTGACTTTTGTAAGACTCTACATACACAAAGACACTGATTTCCAAAATACAGAAATATACAGAAATATTATGCCTTGAAGACACAAGACCCTTTCAGGCTGATTTAGTCCTATGATAGGTTTATGACAAGCCTTTTGATCTCACATTATGTTTTGACTCCCACAGCATTCAGTCTGGACGAAGCAACATTAAACTCAACCATAAACACGTCAAAAGTACAAAATCTTACTATTTAAATAAAGTCAAATAATTGTTCTTCACTCCGATCAGGTAATATCATTAGTTCACACTCACCACTTTCCAGTCGGCCTGCAGGCCTTCCTCTCTGTACAGGATGTAGTCGATCCTGCGCCCGTTTCCCTTCAGCGGGATCTTACGACCCTTTTGACTCGGACAGTGGTTCTTACTCGCCGGGAAAACCAGGTACTCCTTCCTGCCTTCTTCGTTCTCCATAACTCTGTTAAAGAGGAACGCAGAGGGTTAGTGACTCCTGCATGTAAAGGATATCGGAGTGCACCAAAGGGTTCTGCATGGTCCATTTAAAGAGTCGCTAAATCATTCATTTAAATAGTGGCTTTAAAAAGTGGCTCTCCGATGGTTCATAAGACGTCACTGTGGCTCCCAATCAAAACACACTATTTTACAAAAACAAGGGAATTCTATTTTTCTTTAACATTTTGTTTGGAAATAAGGTGTTTTTTAGAATTCAAATAAAGACAGTGACAGTTATCACACACTCTTCTGGAAAATAAAAGGAGTTTATTGGATTATTATGATTTCTTAATTTCCAACAAAGGGTTATAATAAAGAGATATAATAAACACACACTTAGGACAAAAAGGTTCTTTAAGGGGTCACTGGTGTATTAAGGTTCTCTGGCAACTGAAAGAACATTCCTTTAAGCCATAGTGAGATGAAATAGTGCTTTAAGACGTCACCAGATATTTAATCATCTTTAGCTTCCAAACATAAGTGTCCCAGTTAATACACACTCAGACAATAAAAAGAGATTCTTCAGTGGTTCTAGGAGAGAAATAGTGCTTTATGGGTTCCTCATGTAATTAAGTTTCTTACAAAAGGTTCTGTGGAGTGAGGTGGTTCTTTAATGGTTCCTTAAGAGGTTCACTGGAACATGAAGGTTGTTTAGATAATGAAAACATTTCTCATTTCTTTAAGAGCTCACTGAATGAGGTTCTCAGGTAGAACACAAACTCGTGAGGAAAGATTCTTCAAGAGTTCCTTTAGAATAAAAATGGTTATTTAATGAATGATAAAATACACACAGTAAAGGGTTCTTTAAGGGATTTAAATTCACAGTCATTACACACACTTTAAACATATATTTATATTCCGGGGGTCTTTTAGGGTTTCACAGAATTCGTATGCAAATGTCCACACACACACACACACACACACACACACACACACACACACACACACACAGAGTGTGTCAGGGTCTTACACAGAAACAGTAGGGAATCCCCCATGAGTGACGGGGGGGTGGGATTTCCTCAGATGTGTGTCTTAGTGTCTCTCCAAGTTTTTGTGTTTCCTTTTTGATCACGTGATTATGTTGCCCCTGCAAGTGAACCTTACAGTGTGTGTGTGTGTGTGTGTGTGTGTGTGTGTATGAGACTTACTTCTGTAGGCTC
Source organism: Clarias gariepinus (assembly GCF_024256425.1). NCBI lineage: Eukaryota > Metazoa > Chordata > Actinopteri > Siluriformes > Clariidae > Clarias > Clarias gariepinus. The sequence continues at coordinate 34,950,224 of NC_071109.1, forward strand.
TCTGGTGAGCTGACTTCTTCATCATACAAACCACTCGTGTCCAGCAGAGTACCTGTGAACACACACACACACACACACACACACACACACACACAGAGAGAGAGAAAAAGGTTTGCACAGTATTTCTAAAGTGACTCCTGGTGGACCCGATGATGTTCACGTTAACACCTGCACCAACGTTCTGCATGAATTCTTTCTCGGCGCTGAAACGCGCGACGCCGCGGCTCATTACAGGAGCACCGAGCGTCATCTCCTCCTGCAATCAATCCCCTCTTTTGCATGAATCTAAACGCCTCGGCAGACACTCCAGTCATTACCAGAACACAGATCTGACATCCTTGTGTAATCAGGACCGGTTTAGAGCTTGTGTTCTCGACTCTGCACCCGTGCGTGGGCTCCGCGCCGCTCCAACAGAGCCGTGAGTCATAATTACGCTTCCTCTATCTCACGTTATGCTACACATCTCTGGGGCTTTTAAAAAAAATTCACCCTTAAGGTCATTCTTTCAGTTCCTCAGTTTCTTGTTTTGTCCTTTTTCTGTTTAGCGGCTAAAATTCAACACGTGTGGGGAAATGAACACTTTCTATTAAAACATCTTCCTCAGTCTGCCCTGTTTGTTCAGCATCACTAACACATAAAATAATACATGTTTATAAAAACACCTACAATTCATTTTTTTCAACACTGAACAGAGGAACCGATTGAACTTTTCTTCTATAATAAAATCACAAACTTCATACAGACACAAACAGGAATTTCCCAGCATGCCCTTTTCTCACCCTGCTTTTACTTTATGTTCTGCACACGTGAGAATGTTTGTAAAGTCATTAAAGTAGGTCATTTATAATTAATAACACATTTTCTTGAGATCAGACAGCATGAAAAAGTATAAACGTGATTTCTTTCTGTAATAAATCCTCGTCACAGAACTTTATAGAACTTAATGACATTCATCATCTGAACATTTATTTTGTAGTTTCGCTCTTCAGGTCACTTTATGTTAATGTACAGTATTGAGAATCAATTCATCTTCTCCTCTCATGCATTTTATATGGAGTGTAATATAGCTTTAATAATCATTTAAAAAAGTCCTTCTTCTTTAATAGCATCTTGTTCATTTCTAACTTTTCTATAATTATAATCTTTTGTCACTTTAGTATAGAAGGGGATGAAATAAAGAGATATGAAATAATTTACAGTTTTCCCAAATGTAATCCCAGCGGTGTCTCAACCAGTCATGGCTCTGGGCTACTGATCACAAGGGTTAGGGGTCGAGCCCCAGCACTCCTCCAGGGGGCGCTGTATCCTGGCCGACCCTGCGCACTGACTCCAGCTTCCTAACCAGGACATGAGAAAATTAAAAACTCCTTTCATTAGGCTGTATATATATATATATATATATGTGTGTGTGTGTGTGTGTGTTTATATATGTTACGATCTCCGTCTTCACTATTTGTGTCTTTTAGCTTCTCTTTGAGTTAGACGAGTAATTGAACCTCGTAATTAATCAGTTTAACATTTCACTGAGTTTGGTGAGACTCCACAGCACAGGAAGTCATATTATACGCAGTCATGTGACAGGATGTTTCCATTCTTCCACACTGATGGTCCAGCTCTGTCTCACGCATTAATGAAGTTACGAGAGCAGATTAATTACGTCTAAGAGGAAATGTGATCATTCCACACTTCCAACCTTTGGACTTGATTTATATTAAATACAGGAGGGAGTTACATGTCTTTCGATTGGAACTGTAAGATTAGGATTAATACAGATAAATGCTTCAGGCGGCTTTATGCTGCTCTCCTTTCCCTCTTCTCCTATTGGCCAGCTTTCACAATAATAATAATAATAATAATAATAATGTTCTGTACCCGAGTACACTTGCATATTTACACGGCCCGTCCAGCAGGTGTCAGTATGCACACAGCGGGTTTGTGAGCCATCAATAAACAAAAAGAGAAGAATCTACGTAAGCAGCTGTGGGGGTCAGAGGATGAGGTCAGGCACGTGGAGATTTCAGAGGAGACAGACGGCTCCAGACGTGTTCAGTTATGGCTGCATGTTTGGTTTGTGCCCACGTGATAGAGAGTGTTTAACATTACACTAAAATACCAAACGTTGGAGTCAAGCCGTATCCGTGCTAGAGACGGGAAGCCAATCGATTCGGTTATGAATCACGAATCTTCATCAGAAACACATTTTTATAACGTTACTTTCACAAAAGTTGTTGGGGGTGTGGGGCCTCAGGCGACTAAAGATCTACAGGAGGTTGTTGATTTGGAAATCTGAGGATGTGGGTTGGGGCCTGCCATCAGTGGGTCACCCTGTACTAACCCTAACACACTGGATGCAGTGCCGGTCCAGTGTAAATCTGATGGTCTGCTGTAGTGACGCCTCGACATTACACAGCCAGAAGAAAGTAGGGAATCAAAAAAGCAGATTTTTTTCTCCAAAGAGTGAATTAAGAGTTTGGAGGCTGTAAAATGTCACCAGTTCTTTATAATCCTGCAGGTGGCGTTCTAACCCTAATCTCACACATTGGCCTCCCATGTAGGAGCGAATTATTTGTCGGTTCTTATTCTTTAGTGCTGGTCAGTAACAATCCTGCTATTTTGTTTAATTTAAATTTGAAGTTGGCGGCACGATGGCTAAGTGGTTAGCTTTGTGGGTTTCCTTCAGGTTCTCCGGTTTCCTCCCACAGTCCAAACACATTGCCCATAGTGTGTAAAAGTTGACCCGAGTTCCTGCCATGGTCATACAAAATGAGAATGAATATAAAGGTCACCACTGACCCCCACGGCCCCGTGATGGACTACAGGGGTTCCTACAGGGATGGCTGGAAATTTGAAGTTGAATATTAAACCTTACAAGTTTAACAGAATCTAAAACAAGTGTAATATTAAATCTGTAATATTTATAAAATCGTGATGCTCAAAGAATTGCAGTATGAACCGAATGGACACCTGAGTATCGTCATGGTATTGTATCAGGTTCCTGGTTCCTGATCAAAGCCCATAGTGTTCAAACCCCCTTATTCTTTGTCCCTCTGTCGGAATATATTTCGGTATTTATAGCCATGAACTTATTATTAATGTTTCTTTTAAGCTCTGGTGTCCGTCATGTAACTGTAGCTTCCTGGATTTTTATAAAACAAGGAACTTAATGTAATCGGACCTTCTTGCATTTTAGTCGAACACCTGCGATGGAGAAGTTTCCATTTTCCACTACTTAGCTACGTTAGCCTCGAGCCACACGAGAGACCAAAACATCTCGGCTGAGCTGACGGACTCCATTTGTGGTTCGTTTCCCCCTAAGAGACTCGAGAGAACCGTTTTACAGTTCAGGTAAAAAAATGATAAATAAATAAATAAATCCTCAGACACACAAACAACGGCTTTTTGAAATTGAGAAAGTTTGGCAGCCATTTTGTTTTCCCCGAGCGCGCCGTGATCTCCTGAGGCTCTCGACACAGAGGAGGTCTGTGTTTAAGAAAGCTGGACGTGAGCCACCGCGGCACCGCAGCTACCGTTTAGAGACCGGTCTGTTTGTGGAGCATGCTGGGAAAGCAGCGTCTCAACGGGCGCTTCCTGCCAGCTCAGCTCACACACCATCTGCGGGCGAGCGGCGCCTGCGGCACGTCTAAATTTGCTCAGTGTGCTCAGACACACACACACACACACACACACACAGAAAGCATGAAGCTCTGAAGATCTCTCGGGCAGAATGTAGAGGCGACGTTATCTCACTTCTCACCAAATATTTTATACCAACATTCATTTTATTTTATTGTTTCAGTTCACAAACTGACAGCGTCTTTTACTTTCACTTCGGCCAACAGTTTTATACATTACATTACCCACAATGCTGTTCTGCCTGGGGATTTAGTCCTCACTTAACGTCTGCTCCACGTCCCCGTTAGTGGAGTCTGTAACGTCTGAACGGGAATTTTATATCAACTTTAAACATCGAGAACGTCATAAACTCACTGCGGCGTGTGAAGGAAGACATAGAGGAGAAAATAAAAAAAAGGGGAAGAGGTTTGAGGAAAGGAATGTTAGAAGACAAGGACAGGAGGGGCAGGAAGGACGGGACGAGACGGAAGGAGTGAAAAGGAAAAAAGGAAATAATTAAGAAGAAATAAAAATTAAAAGGGAAAAACAAAAAGGACAAAAGAAAAAAAAGGAGAAAAGAAAGAAATGAAAGAAAAGAAAAAAGAATAAAAAGACAGAAAAGGAAAAAAAAACTAAATTTTTAAAAAAGAAAAGAAGGAGAGGGAATGAGAGTGGTGTGAGAGACAGGATCCACGACGTGTGTGTTTTTTCTGTGCTGAATTTATCATTAATATTAAACTGAGTGAGAGAAGGAGCTCCGGCTCGGTTGTGCTGAGAAACTAAACAGTGTTACACTTCTCTTAACTCTAAACCCAGTCTAACACAAGACTAACACTAGACTAACACTAGACTAACACTAGACTAACACTAGACTAACACTAGTCTTACACTAGACTAACACCAGACTAACACCAGACTAACACTAGACTAACACTAGACTAACACTAGACTAACACTAGACTAAGGCTAGTCTAACACTAGACTAACACTAGACTAACACCAGACTAACACTAGACCGACACTAGACTGGGGAAGTGGAAACTCCTTTGATGATGCGTGACGTATAAAAGCAGGTCGCAGTGTCAGTGATGATCCACAGGGGGGCAGTATTGCGTGCAGGCCAGCGAGCGGCAGCGACTCACCCAAAGCCCATGGTTTGTCCTCTCCAGGCCCCAGACGACACGGATCTCTGTACTGAGTGAAGATAGAGTGCTGCTGCTCCAACTTATCCTCTAAAACAGAGAGAAAAAGAGAAGCGTTAAACACAAATCCCTGTCTTCATTCATCTGTTTAAACGAGCTGTAAAAGCATCAGGGAGAAAATAATATAAAAAATATTGATGATAAGAAAATGCTTAAATTAATGGAAACAAAAATTATTAATAATAGTCATGGTTGGTATTTATTTTAATAATTAATGGAGGGATTGCAGCTCACCTGAGGAACAGTTATCGAAATTGAGGTCTCCAAGGATGACGTCGAAGGCGACCTGGTCCTCCACACCTTTCTCCTGAGCTGCAGCCTGAGCCGTGTTCCTCCTGAACTCAGCGCCCCACTGCAGGAGCAGATCCAACTGCTCGCATCGCACCGACGCGTCGCCTGTTCGAGGCCCGAGAGACAACGAGGTCATGATTAACGGCTCGTTCGCGTCTCATTCATTTGGACAAACAGGGTTTTATAATAATTAGACAGACTGTTAATAAGTCTGTTAATATTTATTTATAATAAATATTATAAATGTATAAAGACTGTCCTGATTTAGACCCAGCTTTATTCAGAGACAGAGATCCCGTGCAGCTTTGATGATGCTGATATGTGCCATGTGATTTGCTTTTATTAGCCATCTCGCCGCTAGACATCATAACACATTCATTAAAAAGTGGAACTGACGCTGTGGCCTAAACCAGTTTAGCAGGAATCTGATCAACAGAAGGCTACATACAGGCGTGATGCACCGCTCACAAAGAGAGGCGAACTTTAAACAAGTTATACGTGAGTTCATACTCGGTGGGAATGGACTAAAATGAAAAACAGAAAACAGAGAATAAATGAAAAAGAAAGAGAAAATATAGTTGCAAGCAACGATGCGTGGGCCCAAGCACCTGCGCCACCGCCGCCCGGGCGCACCTCGCAACCTGTTCTGAGATTCAAGAGTCAAAGAACTTTTGATTTGCTTATATTTGGCTACAGTCGCTCACAGTCATTTACAGGAGACAAGAGTAATAAATAATAAATTTACTAAAATAAAAACATTAGTTGCACATTAAACAACCAAACTAAACTAAACAACTTAAACGTGTTAAGACACAAAGCACATGGAACGTCCGGCTCTTTTTCGAGCTCTTAACATGCTCAAGACGCACGCGGTGATGTCACCCAGGAAGTCATTAGTTAATTTAACAGGAGGGGTTATTTTGGGTCGTTTGCCAAAACGCACCTGATGGATTTTGATCTACTCCTCTTAGGGGATTTATACCATCGTCACCAAACCGAGCCGATGTGATATAAAGACACTGAGGACGCAAAATTGTAGAGGGATTTTTTATATCTTTTTAATTATTAATAACTTAATATTAATAACTTTCTGTGTGACATCATAATGAGTGACATCATATTGAGTGACATCATATTAAGTGACACGTTCAGTGACATCATAGTGGGAGGCTTTTCTTTCAGCATCTGCGAGCTATTGAACACACGTACACATCACAAATGTTAACACACACACACACACACACACACACACACTCATAAATCACACACATGCACGCACTCAACAAATATTTAGAGCCCAAACTGACATCAGCCCTGTACAGTGTGTGACGTGTGTGACGTGTGAGTTGTGCGGTGCAGCCGGGTGGTGATGGCGCAGGGTGCTTGGGCCCGTCATCACTGATTGCAACTATTATTTTATTCTTTTTTTTAAACATAATCCATCAAAAAGCATCAGCGGCCCTTTACACACTATGACGTAATGGGGCTGATGTCATAGTGTTTGGATTATTTATTAATATTAATTAAAAAAATCTCAGCTGAAGGAGACGAGAGAGGAATTGAAGGTGCAGCGTTTCATACAGTATAATGGAATTACAACTTTTAAACAACTTCTGCTGTGTGTGTGTGTGTGTGTGTGTGTGTGACTTTTCAAATCACAGTGAAAGTGACGAGGCATGTGGCGGGGGCGTGGTCTTAGAGTAAAAAAGGCGTGACCTCTACTCCTATCATAGGCTTTCTTGATTGACGAGTGCTTTGTCTACCTGTCAGTCACAATAAAGGAGGCGTGGCCTCACACGTGCCAGAGGATGCAGTACCACAATGACACTTTATTCTTGACTCGAACCCTAACAGCAGCTGATAAATCTCTCCTTCTCCTTCATATTTCACACATGTGGAGGGAAAAGCTGCGCGCGCTGTAATTAGCACCGCTAGCAGACAGGAGTGTGTGAGGCTCCAGGAATAGCAGGGAGCTCTGTCTTCCCTACGTCCACAACCTTTAAATAGCAGCACTGACGCCGAACTCGGCCACGACCCGTCACCATGGTTACGCACTACTGCGTGTAAGAGTGTGTGAGAGTGTGTGTGTGTGTGTGTGTGTGTGTCTCTGAGTGTGTGGGTGGTTAAAGGGGCTGTGAACGTTATTCTGTGCAGAAAGTGAGAGCAGATCAGTGTGTGTGTGTGTGTGTGTGTGTGTGTGTGAATGAGTAGACATGCATAGAGCTTGTAGGTGCCTTTTTGATCTCGTCATGCAGCATTTTTGCTTTTATATCACACACACACACACACACACACACACACAGTGAGAGAAATAAAATAATATGATAATTTTTACTGATTATTGATGATTTAATAAATGAAATAAGACGTGTTTTCTCCTTGAGGTGAGTCTCTGTGATGTCTGTTACAGTCTAAATGTAAGACTCACCTTCTATAGCATGCAGGTGGGTGCAGGTGATGTATCCCACAATCCTCTGCTCCTGATGTGAAGTGGCCACTTGGACCTGTGCACACACCAAGAAGAAAATCTGTCAATCAAGTGATTTTCTTAACCACTAACTGGAAGAGCAGGAGTGAAGACACACATTCAGTGTAGAGCAAAACTGTTATAATAATCAAAGTTTAACAATAAGATTTAATAAGTGACGTAAAACACAATAGAGCCTGTCGCAGAGGACTCAGGGCACAAGGCGGGGTACACACTGGACAGGGTGCCAATGCATCACACACACACACACACACACACACAGACCCCCAGGCGGGAATCGAACCCAGACCCTGGCGGGGTGAAGCTGCAGTGCTAACCTAGCTTATCATTTTAATTCAGACACTTTTACATTTGGCTCAGAGTGTTAAGGCTCTGAGTTACTTATCGGAAGGTCGGCGGTTCGAGCCCCAGCCCCATCAGGGTGTCGCTGTTGGGCCCTTGAGCGAGGGCTTTAACCCTAACTGCTCCAGGGGCGCCGTATCATGGCTGACCCTGCACTCTGACCCCAGTTACACCGGGATACGGGAAGAAGGAATTTCACTGTGCTGTAATGTATGTGTGACAAACTTAAGGCTTAACTTATCATTTTAATTCAAACACACTCACATTTCATACAAACTTCCATAATTTCTTTAGATTCTATAAAGTTTGCGACAATAACAATTGTTAAATTAAATTAACCACTTCACAACCCAAAACAAACTTATGATGAAATAGTTTTCTAGCTGTGTGTGTGTGTCTGTACAATAATGTAAATAATGTTTAGGAAGGTCTGAAGTGTGTATGAGCTTCCTGATGGGTTGTGGTGTCTGATGGAAGCTGACACGGACACATGAAAGGGAGATCCCCTGGGCATATTTGGGTAAAAAATTAATAAAATAAAATAAAAACACCTCTGTGTGATTTTCACATGAACAGGTTGTACATTTGTGTCTCTCTGCATGTTCCTCTTTAAACTTTATTTTTTAACAAAACAGTCCAGAAACTACCAACCTGAGCTGCGACAGCTGGAGCAAAATCACTGTAAAGTACCTTTGATGTCTTCATCAGAATCTCCCAGTTATCATGAACACATTGCAAAATAGGGAAATTAGTCTTATTAATAATCTGGATTTTTTTCAGATTTTCTCCCTAATTAAGTCGTGTTTAATTCCTCCCCGTCACTAGGGGGCTCCACATTAAGGCTACTACTCCCACTCAGTCAGGAGGGTCGAAGACTATCACGTGTTTCCTCCGGACCGCGTGACACCAGCCGACCGCATCTTATCGAACTGCTCGCTCATGTACCGTTGGGGGTGGAGTCACATGGCGCTATCCGCTCCTTCCGCGTGCCTGAGCTCACAGACGCCCCTGATTGGCTGTTAATGTAGGATTAATGTAGGAGCACGAGGTACCTCTCATCCCGCCCCTCTGAGAGAGCTCGGCCAATCAGGTAAGGGGGCGGCAAAGCGTGGCTCCGGAGCCGCATGTGACTCTTTCATCCTGCTGCGGCTGAGTATTTAATTGAATTTTATTAGATTTTATTTCATTTTTTTAATTAAATGAGGATTATGGTGATCTTGTAACATTAAAATAAAACGTGTTTAATTTTTTGTCGCTCACAATATGCATCACAACCGCTAATGTGCGACTCCGCCGACACGCGATTTATTGAACTTTTCGAGTCCCGAGCTGCGTTCTATTCCGAAGTGTACTTCACACGGTGCTCCCTACTCCCTACTCCGTTTGTAGTGAATGTCGGCGAAGGGACCTTCCCTCGACAAAACTCCACCATCGGAACACCCTGCGAAGACACCAGCGCTGACGTCACTTCCTCCGTATTATTGATGATGATAATAATAATAATAATAATAATTGATTAAAGATGTACTGAAGTTTATAAATTTTTTTACAGATTACTAGCTCATATAATATTAAAGATTTCCTGATTTAATTAAAGTTGAAATTATTGTCTCATATCAATATGATGTCACAGGTTTTTTACGCAGGATGCCCTTCCAGATCAACCCTCCACTTAACCCGGGCTTGGGACCGGCACTGCATCCAGTGGCTGGGGATCGGACCGGGCCTTCGGCACGGCAGGTGAAACACCAACCACTGAGCCACCAATGCCCCATTTAGATCCATGTTTTATTATTTGTGTGTGTGATTTTTGTCCCACATGCCGCTTCGCTAACCTCACTGATAAATATTAAAATACTTTTCAAATTCTTATCGTTCTCAACAAATTATTTTATCAAATAAGTGATTTAGATTTTTTATATTACTTTTTTTGTAATAATAATAATTAACAATTTGGACACGTCTTCAAAATTCATGTCTACTTTTTAATTTTGAGCGAACTGCCCCTTTAAGAAACTGGATGATGTAATCAGTGACATCACCGCCATCATTCTGTTACTTTGTCTTTTTTCACTCGAGGTTGAAACAACAAGTATTTACACTCATATTTTGCAGTTTTCATCATATTGTGTTTGTAGCCTGGTGTTGTCAAGCTTATCATGTCCACCCTGTCCTGTCATAAGGAAATATTCATAAATAGTCAAACTTTTCAGAAATTCTAAATATATGAGATAAACAGTAAACAGTTCAACAGTGAATCATGTGTGCACATTAAATACGAGCTTAAAGGAATGACGTGTTCTTGTCACATGTGGGATTGATTATATTTTTATATCAATAGATGTGTTTAAATAATTAAATAATGGTAAGTTAAATCCCAATCTATCTGTAATAACTGGCTAAAATAAAGTAGCTAAAAAGACAGGTGAACTAAATACCGAACTAGTTGTCATAGTTACATGGAATAAAGTAGTTTGTATCTAAAAACAGGCTGGTAGGTTAACTCCCGAGTTAGCTCCAATAACCAGCTAACTAACCTAGTTTATATAAACCAACCTATATGATCCCACCACTGATAACCAGATACTGTACATCGAGTTTAGATCAGCTAAACACAAGCTGCTGAGGTAACAACCAACATAGTTTTCCTAGCTAGCTACACGGCTAACTATCAACCTACTGCAGCTGTGATAACCAACTAAAACAATGTGAGTTTATATTAGATAATCTTTTAATGCAAACCAGATCCCAAAGCTAGATCCTTTAAACCTAAACTGCAGTACATTACCTTATCATGTAGATGCATTACCGTAACGACAATGCTAATTAGCATGAAATCTTATTGTGACAACAAAGCACAGTTTGGCTCCAGCTAATGCTAATGCTACAGCAGAAAAATACTGGCGATCCAGAGGCTAATAGCACTAGAAGCTAATAGCAGACTTTGTCTTTGGATGGGGGAATGTTTTAAATTTACAGCATAAGACCGACATTAATAACTGTTGAGTTTTATGCAGCTCAGGTAGCTAGCATGTTTTAGCCTCTAGTAACACACAATATGTCTATTAACCTGCGTTTGATGGACTTAAGGGCCTCAGGGAGAACTACCACCCGCTTCGCTCTCTATTAAAAACCTTATTGTCAGGTTGGACATTTTTGGACATTTTGTTGCACAGGTTTGTCCCTTGTCCCATGGTGCTGAGGAGGAGGAGGACAGCGTCCTCAGGGCTCGGCGCGGAACTTTTTCTATTGGCTTTTAATTCAGAGTCAGAAAGATCATCCACAAACCCAGCTGAGACACTGAAGATCTCGAGGAACCATTTAGACGTGAAGTTGAGTCATGGAACCTGACACGCTCTCGCATGTCCTTGTTAGTTTTCCACATTATGTGAAACATAATTTTTCAATTCTCTCTCTCTCACAAACACTTACACACACACACACACACACACACACACACACACACGGGTGATTTATGGGGAATTGGCTTAGTAAAGTCTGATGTCATTTGGGTTGATTCAGGTTTTTGTTTTTAATGCAGATTAAACGGAACTAAAGAGACAGATCGTCTTCTGCAGCAGACACACAAACACACACACACACACACACACACAGAGAGAGAGAGAGAGAATTAAAAACATATGTTTCCCGTTCCTAAACGACACGAATCAGAAGAGCTTTCTGTAACTGATTTAAAAATAAATAATTATAAGAACTTAAAGGTGACTACATGCTTATGAGTAATTATAAAATAAACAAATATGCCAATTACTACAAGACCTTCTTACAAACGACATCTGAGACATCACTGTCCGTGTTTATTCTGCCAATTCATTTCTTGTCTAGAAATTTTATGATAAAAAAAAAACAGGTTTATTTTAAAGATGCCAATTATGCAATTTTTTCTTTTGAGTCATGTTCAGATGTTCAGATGTTTAGATGTTTAAATGGGCCTCCAGTGTGTGTGGGTAGGTGAATACAAATCAGTTTTTAAAAAATTAATCAGTTTTTTCACAAGCTGATTTGATTTCCCCCTATTGTGACCTCATATAAGGAGAGCCCCTCCCCCTGGCCTGTGACTCGGCTCTGCTGTTCTCAAGACTGGCGTGGCTCGGCAGTAGCTCATTTACATAGACACTTAAATCTGAGAAAATAAATGAGTTATCAGAGCGGTATTTAATAAAACTATTAGAGGAGTATTTTAGATAAGGCATTAATACTAAACGAGAGAAAAAAAATATTTAGTTACGTATCACAATTCTTTTTATCACAACATTCTGTCCATATTTGTACAATAGTTTTATTTTATAAAAAATGTTTTTTCCTTATTTTCTCCCTAATTTAGTCGTGGCCAATTCCTCCCCGTCACTAGGGGGCTCCACATTAAGGCTACTACTACCACTCAGCCGGGAGGGCCGAAGACTATCACGTGTTTCCCTCCGAACCACGTGACGCCAGCTGACCGCATCTTTTCGAACTGTCACACACTCGGAGGACAGCGCTATCCGCTCCTTGCATTGGTGTGAGCTCACTGACGCCCCTGATTGGCTGTAGAGCCGTGATTAATGTGGGAGCGCTGAGTACCTCTCCCCCCTCCCCCCTGAGAGAGCTCGGCCAATCAGCTCTCGCTGGACCTCCGGCTGCGAGAGGTTACAGCATAAATAATAGGGTCACTATTCCCGTTATTCTTATTCGCTGTACCATGTGACCTCACACTCATTGGCTAGTAGACAAAAGGGGGACAAAAAAACTACATCAAGGAGTTCCACATTCCAAATGACGACTTAACATGTAAAATATGTACATCTGGGTGTCATGAGTGCGTGAGACACACAGAACGTGTCTCGCAGTGATGTAACATGTAACATGCATAGAGCAGCTTTAAACAACTCCACAGTGCATCGAGTAGCCATGCCTCGCTTACGGTCGAGTCAACTGTTTATTCTAAAACAGTTAGTATGATTAAGTAATCTGATTGGACAATAGGCATCCCAATGGACGGTAACAGCACTGGGATGTTAAACTCCATGTATCACTTGGTGTCCCAGGTGTTTTATAATCATTAATGTCACTGACTGTCCGTCACCACCTCCATGGTTTAGTCTCCTCACCTTCGGTCTACAGAGAAACAGTGAGAATTTAAAATTACTTTCACCTCCTGTTAATTACACTAACTGTCGCTCGCTAACTGTCCGTCACCAGCTCCGCCAGTCACAGTTAGTTATTTCCTCCAGATGTGGAAGGTTATGTGGGCGGAGCAAATTAACTGGTTAAAAAAAAAAAAAAATCATAGTCTGTGGATAAGAACTTGTGTTTGTGGAAGTGTTGGATAAAAGCCATATCACACTCATGGTCACTAAATATCTTCGGTACACATGCTGAGCCCTCGTGCCTACAACCGCATCACAGCCGTGCTGATATTCACAACAACAGCACTCTTGTGTGATATCGCATAAATATTGCTTTGTTTCCTTTTATCTTTAGAATAACACGCTGTCCCGTCACATCCCATCACTAATTATCTTTCCACAATGTCACCAGTGTGTGTGTGTGTGTGTGTGTGTGTGTGTGTGATTCTTTAATAAGAAGTCAGAACTTTTGGACGTACACTACGTGCTGAGTGCAGCTGTATATAAGGGCTCAGAAATGTGATTTAAATCTTTACAAAGATTTTACGTCAAACACACATCATTTGATGCCAAAAAAAAGCTTGGAGGGTTAATTAACGCGGCTGAATAAAATACAAGCTGTACGGTTTATAAATGCACGGCGAGTAAAAGTGAGCGCTCCTCAGTGGTGATTTGTAGATTTAATTCCATTACAGAGTAGAGATGAACCAGTGCCACTGTGTGTGTGTGTGTGTGTGTGTCCTGCAATGTGAAATGAATATTTCAGGTACTTATTCACGCTTGGCTCTGAGAATTTAAGCATCAGCAAATGTAGGAGCGGGAAACAGGAAAAGTGTGTGTGTGTGTGTGTGTGTGTGTGTGTTAATCATTATAGACACATAATGCAGCTCGTGACAGAGAACCTTTCAGGAAGACTCTGCATTCATCAGCAAAATTTACCAAACTGAATTAATTTTATCAGGCAGCGTGATACTGCAAACCTTCAGGGTTTTTATAGATACAAAAGATATTTGACCCAATTTTTTTATATTTGTTAGGATTAATTTTATTATATGTATTTTTCTTTAAACTTTTATATATATGTTTATCTTTTGTAAATCTACAGTATATAATGTAAGTAAATTTTAAGTAAAAGCCATTATATCCTGTATGTTAATAAGAATGTCTATTACCGCCGTGCTCACCGCCGCGGCAAAACAACAGCGGTCACATTTCGTGTCATGAGTGAAACGACCTGTAGGTGGCGCAAAGTGACATTTTTATTCACTGCAGATATTTGAAAAATTTGAAAGATGATTAAAGCTTATGTGATGTGATGGTAATTTCCACATCCGTGTACTTTATACAACAAACAGGAAAAATCAGAACCAGAGCTGTTGATATTTACTGAACAATAATGAGTTAAAAAAAAAAAAAAAACTTTAGACAGATGATCAAGTTCACTAGCTAACAATTTTATTTGTGCATCTCTGTTTGTATCTATTTATTGTTATTTTTAAAAAATGTTACATTTAAAGACATCAAACTTTGAATATAGAAATAACTGAAAAAAAAGGCTTTCAGGATAGAACATACAGGTAAACACACTGTTGGGTTGTTTATGCTGTTTTTCTGTAATTCTGGCTTATTTCAGGTACTTTAAACACATCGGAGTGGGTCATTTACAAATGAACACCTGGTTGGTTTATTTTCACCCAACAACTGGTTTATTCTTTATTCTCTGATTTTTCTGAACGGCAGCCTGCAAAGTGTAAGAAATATTACTGTTATTGTGTCACAAGGTCTAGTTTTGGGAGTTGTTTAGGCGAGAGTGTGTGTGTGTACAGTTTAAAACCTCCACTGGTTATTAAAGATAGCGTCTATTAAATAAACGCCAACGTTTTCGGAGATTTGAGCTCTGTGCTCATGTACCCGCCCAACGCGGCTTCACCTGCGTGACGTCTCCGTAATGGTTAAAACAGCGGAGGTATTTTATTTGGGGTATAACTGCTATTCTTTGGTATAATATGGTTATAGTATAATATATGGCGGCTGTGTGACGCATCCTGACTCTTTGGTGGTGTGATGTTTGTTTTAAAGGGTTTCTCGTCTTTGAACTACACAACGCAGTGTCCTTCCACCTGGGAGTTTCTCCAGCAGACTGGGTATCAGATTGATGGACATGTGTCCTCATCGGTTACATTTTTGAGAACCTAAAAGTTTTTTCAGCCCAGATGTAATCAACAATATTAAAAAAAGTTTTATTGTTCTTGTTCTTGTTCTTGTTCGTAATTTATTTTATTTTAGCTAATAAATCTATGACAAATTTATAGGACACAAAGTATGACACAAAACCCTACACGCCGAGCTTTTCTCGATTTTTTCGATCATAATAAGATCTAATTTAATTGTAACTGTAACTTTAGTACTTTAATTATAAATTTGTTTAATTACAATGTTTTACTTGATTTTATCTGCTTCTGGCCTGAGGCTTCGGTCTACAGGATATAGCGCCACTCAGTGGCAAAAACCAGCAAATGCACAAACCCAAATGCTATCGCCGTGAGACACGGCGGTAAAACCATCCCCTGGTTGAATACTATCAGTATATCTTATGCAAAGGCTGTTCGAGTCAAAGCGAAACTTTTGATTGTACAGATAAACTGTATATAAAATTATGTTTAGTGTGCAACTTAGATGTCTTCTCTTTACTCTTTTCTTTTCCTTCTGTAAATGACTGTAAAAAACTGTAACCAAATATAAGCAATTTCCCTCTGGGATTAATAAAGTTCTTTGAATCTTGAAACTCAGTCCTAAACCCCCTTTATGTCTCTATATAATCCCCTGATACACTAATGCACTTATCTCAGTGTCTCACTAGAGCCTGGACACCATCAGGGTAGAAAGTTTTCTGGGTACATGTCTGTTTCAAGTCTGAAACCCCGGCCTCCCAGGAACTCCTTTAATTCAATTCAATTTTTCAATTAAATTTTATTTGTATAGCGCTTTTAACAATTGGCATTGTCCCAAAGCAGCTTTACACAATCAAAAGAATTATTTAAGTTTGTGACCCTTTAACGACCCAAACATGTGGAAATGTGCTGGAGCGAGGTGAGGACTGTACGGGGGTGTGGCAGTAACGCCCAGCCGAGCTCTTGTGATGTGTAAGTGGTGTTGGTGAATGTGTGTGTGTACAGGTCACACACACACAGATGCGTCTCTCCGGCACGTTGGTGTTATCTGTCGATTTTTAAGGATCAGACATTCAGCTAGACTACAGTGGACTCAGTGGATTGCCCAGCACTTTCCCACCTTCATTCACCAGAAGTTTTATCAAGTCCCGGTTTGACTTGAAAACGCCTCATACTAATTTGTGTCCTTAAAAATATACTTGTAAATCAACTTAACTTTAAAAATACATATTTATCACTCACACACACACACACACACACACACACACACACACACACACAATGCACATGCATTAGCTTTAGTCTGTAAATCTACAGTTGGAGATTAAAGCATAAAGGATGAGCAACAAGGTTGGAGTGTTTGTTTCAGTGCAGTGAGTTTGTGCTTTAATGCCTGAACACATGGGTTTATACTGTAATGCATGAACCAGATGGGGGCCAATACTTTTGTGCAGAGCAACAGATGGCCTACAGTCAGTAACTGAACACCTACCAATTGGCCTTATATGGTGGCCTTGATAACATGGGAACTCTGTGTGTACTCAAACACACACACACACACACACACACACACACACACACACACACACACACACATTACGCAAAACAAGACACATAATTCAGACACTAAGCAACACTTAGACATGCACTCACACACACACACACCCACACACACTCGCACATAACAGACTCAGGCACCTAGTGAAGGCAAAAAAAAACAAAGTGAGACCCAAACCGCCCCCCCCCCCCCCCCCCACACACACACACACACACCTAACATAAATTAGTATCACTGCAAGAGTAGGACAAAATCAGAGACATAATGAATAAGACTGAGAAAATTAGTCCATGCGTGTGTGCGCACGCACACACACACACACACACACACACACCTAACATAAATCCTAAGTGAGACATAGAATGACACACGCAGTTCAAACACCAAGTGACACTTGGACATTCACACACACCCACATACACACTTACATAAGAGACTAAAGAACCTGAAAGAGACATTCATATAAACTCTCTCTCTGTCTGTCTGTCTCTCTGTCTCTCTCTCTCTCTCCGTGTCTCTCTCTCCTCCGTCTCTCTCTCTCTCCGTCTCTCTCTCCCCGTCTCTCTCTTTCTTCCCCCCCGTCTCCCTCTCCCCCCATGTCTCCCTACCCCCCCCCCGTGTCTCTCTCTCTCTGTCTCTCTATCTGTGTGTGTCTCTCTCTCTCGTCTCTCTCTCTCTCTCTCTTTCTCTCTCTCTCGTCTTTCTCTCTCTCTCCGTCTCTCTCTCCCCCCGTCTCTCTCTCTCTCTCTCTCTCTCTCTATCCGTCTCTCCCCCCTGATGCCGACTCCGGTCCCATTGAGACTTCATCCAGCTTTAAATAATAATAAGTGGGAGAAGTTTGTGCTCAGGAAAGCTTGAATTAGAGAGGTGCTGCCTCCTGTGGGAAACACGTTTAATTAATATTCTGTCTCTCTTCATCTTCCCTACACTCATCTCTGCTGCCTGTTTCCTTCTTCGCTCAAGTTGATCTCACCATCAGCTGCACTCATTCATCACATCTTATCAAATTAAAGGAAAAACCAACATGTGTTAATAAGATGTCAGGAAACAAGAACCACCAGAACAGATTCAGTGCAGCATGTTGGAGTCAGGAGCATCAAAATACAGAGCTATCAGTTCACTCTAATAGATACTAAATCCACGGCCAAGTCCATCCCTCCATCCATCCATCCATCCATCCATCCATCCAGGAACCCCATTTCCATCCAGTGCTATGGGAAATTTGGAAACGTTTTTGGCCTGTGGGAGGAAACCAGAGTACCGAGAGGAAACCCACCAAACACGGACGGAGAGAACACGCTAACTGTGTTTGAATATCAACACTTCTGCACAAGTGCAAGAGAAGATACTGGAACCTTTATCTGTGTGTGTGTGTGTTGAGCATGCTGTCAACCACTGTGAGTCTCTGGCATGCTGTTGCTTAGCAAACGGCACTTACTGTCAAACAACCCCCCCCTTTCTACCCCCCCCCCACCACCACCACACCCCACCCCACCCCCTATCTCTCAGCATGTAGCGGTCTGTCTGGCGGCTCTGACAACAGAACTGGAGTTCAGCCGAGGACTCAGGAGATAAACATCAACACTGCTGCTGCTCCCCCCCTTCCTCTCCCTCCCCCCCTTCTCTCTCCCCCTCCCCCCTCCCTCGCCCTCCTTCTCTCTCCCCCTCCCCCCCTCCCTCTCCCTCCCTCTCCCTCCCTCCTCCCTCTCCCCTTCTCTCTCCCCCTCCCCCCCTCCCTCGCCCCCCTTCTCTCTCCCCCTCCCCCCCTCCCTCTCCCCTACTCTCCCCCCCCTCCCTCTCCCCTACTCTCTCCCTCCCCCCCTCCCTCGCCCCCCCTCCCTCCGACCCGGTGTTTTACTCTCCACATGAAGAAGCCCTCTGTGATGAAGAACTCGGCTCCACTTTGGCGCGGCTCCAAGCTCGTCATTCCTCGGTCAGACTGGACGAGGATCAGAACCCATGAGTCCGTCTCTCTTTGCGAATTACAGATGAGACACTTCAAAAAGGCGCTCGGCTCTACAAAGCCAGGATCGTAAATTATTCAGTGTGTGTACTCAGAGCACGCATCCAGAGTCAGGCCTGACCAACGGCAGCTCTAAACCGCTCAAAATTACCTTTAAAGAAGGGAGGGTCTCGTACACTACAGAGGGTTTATAGTAAAAATAAACTAATAAATATTCACACCCAAGTGTTTGGTCCAGTTTTTACTCCTGCATCTTTTTGTTTTTTTTTCATTTATGTGTTTAGTTAAAATCCCGTTATGTAAATGAAACTGTAATATTTTTTCTGTCAAAATGCTCTCGAGGCCCCAAAAAATTCCTAAACGTATTTGATTAAACGTTATAAAGTCTCTAATATTCTAATTACTCACCGTTGGCATTTCCATTAGATGATATTGATAAATATTTTAACCCCAGTAAGAACCCTTGGTAGTCAGAATGTTGTGATGATGTTAATTTGCATCGCTACGTATAAAGTTGTTATTAGGTTGTTTTTGGACAAATTCTTTGAATGACTTTGACAGAATGTCAAACATCATCATTACAACATCATTACAACCAAATTACAACGCTCATCTAACGTTAGGATTCCTGACAAATCCTCCCAAAATTCCACCTTTATTTCTTGCAGCTGCTGCTTTCTTTCATTTTATTCCTTCTTTTTAGTCTCTGCTGTACCTCGGCCTGAAGCCTTTACACGAAAATAAAAACGGGTGCCATCGCAGAGGACTATTTAAAGTGTGCTTTCACAAATCGTGTGATCTTTTTGCTACTGGAGGGCTTGCGTGGTATTAAACTAAGCCTCCAAGCTGCAGGTAACTTTAGGAATTGATCTTTTTTCCCCACACAGGATGGAAGAGCAGCTTGAGACCTGCCTGTATTTGTTGATTCTCCTCCAGTATATTTAACAAGACAGTGTTTTTAACGTGATTACATTTACATTTAGGCGTTTGGCAGACGCTCTTATCCAGAGCGACTTACATTTTTATCTCATTACACATCTGAGCAGTTGAGGGTTAAGGGCCGCGCTCAAGGGCCCAACAGTGGCAACTTGGTGGTTGTGGGGTTTGAACCTGGGATCTTCCGAACCGTAGTCCAATGCCTTAACCACTGAGCTACCCCTGGTCCTACATTTGATTATGGTTTTCAAATATGTTAATCAATTAGTATGATTTATGATCAGTTTCCGTTATCTGTCTTTGGTGTGGCAATTCACATATCGCCACCCTAACTCCAAAATTGATTCTTAGGGCCCAAGCACGATGACAGCAGCCCTATGACATCATAGTGTGAAAGGTCGTCTTGTTCTTCTTAGGGTTTTTTTTTTCTAGCACCCGGGGCTTTTTGAGGACCCTAACCTGCTCAAAACGTCATGTCATTAGGACGCCTGAGCGGCTGAGCCCTAGACGTGGTTCTACACAGGAGATTTTACTGCAGAGCTTACACTTGCATACTGTATATACATGTAAAACCCGGTGCATATTTAGATCTCATTGAGCTGAGCATGTCATGTGCTCTACTCAACAGGAAGTCAGTTATTTTCTGTTGTTTGCAAAATGCACCCAGTAGAATTTGATATACTCCGATTATTAATTTGATATCAAACCGAGCCAATGTAATCTCAAAACATTAAGGATGCAAAAAAGCGAAGGGATTTTTAATATCTCAATGGGTTAAACCTTAGTGATGCCTTAAACTTACGACAAACAGTTGCTAATAACTCCTTGAGTGACATCACACTGTGTGACATCATAGGTGATGCCTTTTGAGTCTTAACATACTCAAAAACACACAGGTTATGCATGTGGTGTGCTCTGGCGGCGATAGCACAGGTGCTTGGGACCCAACTTGGTTGCTTTGAAACAATGTTTATTTATTTTATGTTTGTATTTGAGGTGCTAAAATCTGCAGTTCCTTTATAATCCTACTGGTGGCGCACTGTGAACTATTCACACATTGACAGGCAGCACATCATCCCCTGTGGTTACAGTGAATTATTTGTTTAGAATTATAACAAGAAGTGTTTAAAATAATATAAATGTTTTCTAAAGAAGATATTAGAAAGGTATTAGGGATGTAAGGTAATGTGTTTTTATTCAGAGATGCTTTCAGTTGGAATGTAACTGAAATACTCACGGTCTCTAGCTTTAGCTTTCACTTTCAAATTCTTCACATTTAACAGATTATTGATTTAAAGAGGTAAGGTCAACTTTCAGACAATCTGATTTCTATAATACACACATCCTTTCAGGTGAACCAAACCCTTTTCCTAATTTATTTTAAAAATGTAAAATTTTTATACCATAATATACTGTATAACTTCATAACAATCAATTTACCGTTTTTAAATTTGTTCCACTAGAGGGTGCTGCAGCATCCTCAGCGTTCATAAGTAAACTACTACGACATCTATGCTAATGGTATGGTGACACAGTAATGTGCACCCCAGGGCAGACGCTTGCCTTTAAAATAGAGAGAGAGAAAAAAACACTGTCTGGGCTAGCATAACACATGTAGCTTACAAGCGCGAAACCAACAAAACCACACTAGACAACAATAGAACCTGGTTTCACAGCACAACCTCACCTAAACTGTATAACTAGGGACAAACTAAATAACAAAATAAAAATCGCCCACAACATGAATTTTATTCTGGTCTAAAGTGATTTATATTCCTGTATTAAAGCTGTTTGGTGTTTTTTTTATTAAATTGTACCAATTTAATTATAAAGCATTACATTAATAACCTCTTAAATATAAATAATCACAATAAGAAAAAATAACAACAACAAACCAAAAAAAAAAAAAAAAAATCACTGTTCAATCCTAAGTGACAGCGTTTATCTTTGAGGCTTCACTTTGTCACATGAACATTTGTCTAAGTTTGCATAATATTTAAAGCAGAAAGCCAGGAAGTGGCTGCAAGTCAGAGTGCAACTGCTATCAATATGCACAGCAAACCAGGCTGACCACAAAAAGCTATAAAGATCCCCGAAGAAAGACAACCACAAAAGCTTATGTCACCAAACAGTCAGTCACCAAAAACTCAGTTTTCGACCAATTATAGAAATTTGCCTAATGATCCATAAAAGAAAAGCATTAAAACAATTAGGTCAGATTAGGTCAAATCCACAATGGTTCAATATTTGCACATCTAATGCAAAGTCTTTCCATACAACAGCAAAATAAAAAATGCTTACTCATGCTCCACCATGTTTAACGCCATTACAACTACTTCAAGCCCACATAGAGAGCTTCCTTACCTTGGCATAGAGAACACCCTTGGAAGCAAGTGCATCCTCTGAACGGCCATTGGGGTAACACTCGTAATGTGCATCCAATATGGGGTAGCGGCTGGCCAGGACAAGGCCGCTGTTCAGAAACTTGAATCTTGAGCAGCAACCCTTCCAGCCATAGCGTCCCACGTCGCTTAGGACATACGGGAAGTAGCGATGCAGCTGCCAGCAAAGTCGTTCTGCTGCACGTCTGTCAAACACTTCCTGCAGGCAAAGGAAGTCCAGATTGGCAGGAAAAAATGCTGAGATCTCATGATCGAAGCCATCATCTCCGTGTCGACGCTTGCGTCCAACAGGCCTTTTGAAGACAGAGGTACGGTGCTGTGACAGTGTATTGTTGGACAAAATTCCCCCATCTATGGCACCATGGAAACGTGTCAAGGACTCCCGGGAGGCAGTGCGACTCTGTAAGCTGCCTATATCTCCCTCACTAGGTTGATGATTTTGGACTTCGGCCTCAGAAGGCTCGGGGTCAGGCGATGTGATGCTGATTTGGACCCCAGATGGATGCAAGGGACATTCCTCTGAGTTTGTGACCACTGCGGGGGAGTGAACTGGACAATCACTGGATGCCTGCATGTCTTCTGGTTGGTGGATTGGACAATCTGGAGATGCTTCGTCTCCATTAGAATGTAAGGGACATTCAGGAACACTTTGAGCATTATGAACAGGGCAGTCCGAACTCGTTCCACCAGATGAGTGCACAGGACATTCTGCAACAGGATCACTGTCACCGTCATTTACAGTTGTTGGTTCAGGACGCTGATCTAGTGATGATGTTCGTCTAAAGCCTTGTGTAGCCACGCTGCAGAAGGATGCAGCGCTAATTGAGGTGTTTGTAGGAGAATCGATGTAAATCTTGATTTGTGGTCGGCTCGCACCATTACGGATGCGCTTGCCCACCTCTCGTGCCCTGCGCTGAGTGTCTGCCAGGTTGTTGAAGCGAGCCAGCGAGTCTGGAAGAAGGCACACATTGGCACTGCCGAAACAAAAACTGCGGCCTTGTGGACGCCATTCACTATTTCCTGCCCCAGATCCTGCAGCAGTACCATGCTCTGCCCGGTTTGTGTCTGGTTTCCGGTACGAGTAAATATATGGATGGCGGGATGCCTGCAGAGGTGCCCAGACCAGGAATCCCAGCAGGGCAAAGGGTAATGAGGCCAGGAGCAGTACTAGGTACAGCGGAGTGGAAATTAACATCCCCAGGGCCAGGAAGGAACAGGGGTCCTGCGAGCGCCTTCGCTTTTCAAGTGACGTGGCCACGCATGATGCCAAGAGCCTGTCGAGCATCCAGTAACAGGGGAAAACCAGGGCCCAGGACAGGTTGTTGAGAAAACTTAGAAAGGCACTTGAGTAGGGGGATTTGTGCAGAACCATTTTTATTTGGCAGTCTGGTCCAGAAAATCAATTCAGACAAAGAACCAAATACAT
Organism: Clarias gariepinus; assembly: GCF_024256425.1. NCBI lineage: Eukaryota > Metazoa > Chordata > Actinopteri > Siluriformes > Clariidae > Clarias > Clarias gariepinus. The sequence goes on from NC_071109.1 coordinate 34,973,744, forward strand.
AAACAAATGTAATAATTATAAAAAAGGAACTATAAAGCTAAGCCACACCCCTTATAAGCAGAAAAGTTTGCTACATCATTCCGTTGTTGCGGTCTGCTGATTAAAAAAGAAGTCTGTCTGGGCTTGAAGCTTTAGATCTGCTGTTTTTTTCCTCCCCAGTGAAGCTGCCTGGTGGAGCATTGAAACTTTACAATCTGTTAAAGAATCTGAACATTCTGCCAACTCCGTCGCTCCAGAGCTTGATCATATCAGACACTTCTTATTCGCAGAAACGCTTGTCAAATCGCCAGCACCACCGCTGTCATCTTTTTCACCGTCATTATTGCCGAACCTGCAGGTAACCAAGAAGGAGAGAGGAGACAAGGGTTCAGAAGAAAGCTGAGGAGAATGTGCAATCAGCAAAAAATGGAACTGGAAATCAGAACGAATCACAATGAATAATGAATAATATTAGCTCCTCGCGGAACGCAGAGAATAACAGAGATCTGGAACGTACGCACACTTATCGCTAACATTATTCTTTCACTGATTTTGGTGTGTGTGTGTGTGTGTATAGGTGGGTGTATTAAGGTGACTAAGAAATGTTCAAGTCTAAAAAATTAAATGTATCCATGAAACACCTAATGATTTATCATAATTATGCATCACTTCAAATTCACATTTACGTTTTGTTTCTAATTTAATGAAACACCATGCGGCACATGTCAGATGTCTTATTTATTCACAATGACCCATGATTAAAAAAGATGGGGAAAATAATCTCAGCACAGATGTAACAGTAGAATATGATAATTAAGCGTCTCCCTGGTGTAATCGTCCTCATGCCTACCTGCTTTGCCATCTGTAGACTCCTGATAAAGTAAATGCATCTCCTTGTTCTTTTCTTGTTCTTCATGTTCTGTGCAATCTCATGTGTAAATTTCGATGAAGAACGCAGCTACGCCCTGGGTTTATTGCCTTTTATTGTTTTATTGACCTTCTTACCAGTTGTGAGTTTTACTCTGATGAGTGCTAATAAAATCCTACATGGACCTACACCTCCAGGATTCACAGACAGGAGGAGCCGCCACTCGAGTCGTCCGATTATTTCTTCGCAGTAAAAAAACAGAACGCTTTGTGTTCTTCATACGATAAGAAAAGTATATAAGAATAATACATTACCAATTTCTCAGACTTAATCATGTTTAAGTCAAGCCTTTTACACGACCTTTGACCTTTAGTGTATATGAGGCAAGATACCATATAGTTGTTAAGTAA
>NC_071109.1:34980000-34990000 GCF_024256425.1 Clarias gariepinus
AACCCAGAAGACCCTCTGAGAACAGCATTTATGTCCATACTGGACTTGGTAGGAGTAAATCAGTGTGTAGTAGGACCCACTCATAAAGCAGGTCACACTTTAGATTTAATAATATTATTCAGATTAAGTATAAGAAATTTATTCACAATTCCACTATCTAAAGTTATCTCAGATCACTATTTTGTCTCAATTCAAGTGTGTCACAGTAATAATGTACACACAGCGCCGCGCTACCGTATGAAACGTACATTCACATCAACTACCAAACAGAGTTTTATCAGTAATCTCCCAGAGTTCCCAACTTCGATTAGATCACCGTCTGACCCCACAGAACTCGATCAGGCGACTGAATATTTAGAGTTGACATTTCGCTATACCTTAGATAATGTAGCTCCAGTCAAAAGAAAAATTATTAGAGATAAGAAACTCGCTCCCTGGTATAACGATCACACGCACATTTAAAACAGACCGCCTGGAAATTAGAACGTAAACTAAATTGTTAATATTTCAAATAGCATGGAAGGAGAGCATCCTGAACTATAGAAAAGCTCTTAGTGTAGCTAGATCAACATATCTCTCCACTCTTATAGAAAATAACAAAAATAATCCTAGATTCTTATTTAATGCTGTAGCCAAATTAACCAGAAATAAGACCACTGCAGAAATCTCCACAACAACATCATGCAATAGTGAGGACTTCATGAACTTTTTTAATAATAAAATTGTAAATATTAGGCATAAAATTGAGGTTTTGAAACCGAACAATGTAATTGATGCAGATGTTAATCTAGCCATGTCAGATCAGAACCTAGAATACTTTACTCCCCTTGAAGAGAATGAACTAATTTCACTCATCTCTTCTGCAAATTCATCAACCTGTATATTAGATCCTGTACCGACACATTTTCTTAAACAGATAGTACCAGCAATAATAGAACCCCTGTTGAGAATAATTAATTCTTCACTCAGCATTGGTTATGTTCCAAAATCTTTTAAATTAGCAGTTATCAAACCAATAATTAAGAAACCTGACCTCGACCCCTGTCAGCTGTCCAGTTACAGACCAATATCAAACCTCCCCTTTATCTCTAAGATCCTGGAAAAGATAGTAGCGGAGCAGCTATGCTCATATATACATAGAAATGGCATACATGAACTGTATCAGTCAGGATTTAGGCCTCATCACAGTACAGAGACAGCGCTCGTTAAAGTAGTAAATGACATTCTATTGGCCTCTGATCAGGGTTGTGTAACTATACTTGTGCTACTCGACCTCAGTGCAGCTTTTGACACTGTTGATCACGCTATTCTTCTTCACAGATTAGAAAATGTAGTAGGAATTAAGGGTACAGCCCTCTCCTGGCTTAGATCCTATCTGACCCATCGTTATCAGTATGTAGATTTAAATGGTGATTATTCTGCATGTTCTCTAGTGGAGTTTGGCGTTCCGCAGGGTTCAGTTTTAGGCCCACTGCTTTTTTCCCTTTACATGCTTCCTCTGGACATTCTTTCACCTCAGAAATATTGCCAAGATAAGAAATATATTGTCGCTAAACGATGCAGAAAAACTAGTTCATGCTTTTATCACCTCTAGGTTGGACTATTGTAATGCCTTACTATCTGGTTGTTCAGCTAGATGCATAAATAAGCTTCAGCTAGTCCAGAATGCAGCAGCGAGAGTCCTCACTAGAACCAGAAGATATGAGCACATCACCCCTATCTTATCTTCACTGCATTGGCTCCCTGTGAAATTTCGCATTGATTTTAAAATACTACTCTTGACATATAAAGCATTAAATGGTCTCGCGCCGCAGTATCTGAGTAAACTGCTAATGTCTTACGATCCGCCACGCCTACTTCAATCAAAGGATGCAGGCTGCTTGTTAGTACTGTGTATTATGAAAACTACAGCTGGGGGCGGAGCTTTTTCTTACAAAGCCCTAAAATTATTGAATAGTCTTCCAAATAGTGACAAGTCCAGGCTAAAAACCTATTTATTTAATCAAGCGTTTTTAGAAATAGATTTGCCTTAGGTAAAAGAGCAGATCTGGTGCATGCTGGGAGGTGGTGTGAGAGGAGCGTGTGGAACGTGGTGTGAGAGCGAATGAGCGTTTTCCAAACCTTTTGAAAAACTTTTCAAATACTTTTGAGCTTTCTTTTCTAAAGCACAAAAACATTATTAATTTTTCTAAACATCTAAAAACAGCAACGCACGCAGTGTAATTATTTTAATCCGCGGGTGTGTGGAGCTGTTGGTCTGGTGGCGGGGTGCAGGGATGGTGCGCTCACCCGAGCGGTGCAGTCCGTCCTCTCTTACTCTCGGGGTGCGCTGTAAGGTGAGCGCCGTGGTTTCGGTGGAGCGGGTGTTACTGGCGGTGTGAGACTGTATCGGGTGTGAGAGCATCGTGTCCGCGTTGCGGATAAACAAGGCCGTGGTGGTGTTCGTTAAGGAGAGGGTACATCAGCTGATTAAAAATGGAATAAAGGTGAGTGGAGAACTTTATTCTGTTACTCCGCTGGGTAGGGCTGGGTATCGTTCCAAAATTACCGATACCGATACCGATACCCTGAATTCGATACCGGTTCCGAACGATACTTTTTTCGATACTTTTATTTAAGAAAAATATTTTTAAAAGATTACATAATACACATAATCTCTGAGAAACTTTGGTTTTATTTTTCAGGATGTTTGTGACACTTTTCACAGCAGGCTTATCTCTAAGACCAGTAAACAAAGGCACAAAATGAACAAAGTGTAATTAACATAATAGATCAGTGTAAACAGTTTTAATAAAGTTCAATCAGTTTTAAGTATTTGTGAGGCTCACTGTCGCTTAAAGGTTTAGTTCACCCAAAAATGAAAATTCTTTTATTAATTATCTATTAATGAAGATATTTTGGACTTAATCCAAGAGCATTCTGACCCTCCCATAGATAAATCGTTGAATAAAGTTATTTTTGTTTTTTGTACACAGAAGTATTCTCACAGCTTCTTATAATTTTGATTGAACCACTGATATCACATGGACTTATTTTGATGTTTTTGGTTCCTTTCTGGGCATTGAAAAATGCATATCCAGTAAATCTATGAGAGGATCAGAAAGCTCTTGAATTAAATCCAAATTATTTTAATTTTTGTTCTAAAGATAAACAAAGGTCTTATGGGTTTGGAACAACATTAGGGTGAGTAATTAGAGACAGAATTTTTATTTTTTTCAGTGAACTAACCTTTTAAGAATCACTCAACAGTTCTTCTTCAGAAAAATTAGCATGTCTGCTTTTTCAGGAGACAGACAAGCCCGCTCTGGGCTGATAATGTATTTAAAGCCATCAAACAGTACATAACGTTGCATAAGGTAAAAATGATTTATTAAAGTGACCCCGCACAAACTTAAACTTAACTTTAACGGTACACAAGCATGAAGCGCTAAAAGTTAGCCGATTGTGTATGTCGGTTTACCTGTCGGAGCCCCAGTCATCGCGCCGTTATCCTCATCAGTCACGGAGGACGACGCTTGTGGTGGGCATGTTGTTGGAGACCCCGAGTCAGGAAAATACTGAGAGGATGATGATGACTGCACCGGCGTGATCTTCTTGCACTCAAACACGGAGCAACTTTCTGCTCGCAAATTAATTCCGTGTACTGTCAGGTGTTTCATCATATTTGACGTGTTGCCAGTCTTGGACGCGATAACCTTTTTACAAATATTGCATCGCACGCTGTTGCCGTCAATCTTGGCATAATGTAGCCATACTTTTGATCGCTTAAACATCGTTTGCGTAAATTTTTTTGCTACGGTTTAAAGTGTAGTGTGCATTACATCCTCACATTTGACAAGTTCTGGGCGAGTGGGCGTAACCGCTGTAAACTTTTTTCAAGGCGGTCTCGCAGCAGCCAATCACCAGCATTTGATCCGGGCACATTAAGGATGCCGCACTTTTTGTAGCTCACTGACGATGACAAGATTATACTTTTGGGTATCGAAATTTGGCACCGAACGAAAATGATTTTTTCGATACTCGATAGTATCGAGACGATTCGGTCGGTGCTTCAAAAGTATCGAACTCGATACCCAGCCCTACCGCTGGGTGCAACAACAATGAAGGTCACCGTGTCGAACATTCCTCCTTTTATCCCTGATGAGGATATAGAGAGGGAACTGTCTCGGTTCGGTAAGATCGTGAGCAGTATGAGGATGGTGTCTCTGAACTGTAAAAACCCCGCGCTGAAGCATGTCGTGTCCTTCAGGCGTACAGTGCTCATGTTCCTGACTGAGTCCACTCTGGACATCTCATTCAGAGTCACACACGAGGGGAAGTCATACATGCTGTACGCCAGCACTGGGAGCATGAGGTGCTTCGAATGTGGGGACATCGGGCACAAAAAGTACAGCTGCCCACATAGAGCACAGGGCAGGGAGGAGGCGGGGCCTAGTGGGGTCAGGGCAGTGGGGCAGGATGGAGCGGGGTCCAGTGTGGAGCAGGATGGAGGTGTAGAGGTGCAGGATGGAGGTGTAGAGGTGCAGGATGGAGGTGTTGTGGTGCAAGATGGAGATGTAATGATGCAGGATGGAGAGAGCTCCAGCAGGGAGCGTGCAGGTGGAATAGTGGTGTTGGGTGCAGTGAGCCCCAGTGTGCAGCATTCAGGTACTGCAGAGGGGCAGGATGGGAGCCAACCCACTACAGAGAACAGTGGAATGACTGGAACTGAACAGTGGAAAAACATGGGAAGTTAAATGATGGGTCACACAGGGAAAAAAGGGCTAATGGATGTGAAGAGGTGGAGAGGGCTGAAGAGCCCAGAGCAAAAAGAAGCACTCGGAACACTCAGAAGGACTCCAGCAGGGGACTCAAACACTGTAAGGGAATCGGTCTCATTGGGGGGGGGGGAGAATGGAAGAATCAACATCACCTTCAGAACAAGATGATGATTTAATAGATGAGGATTATGAGGAAGACAGGTATTTTGATATATCAGACATCAGTGTGTCACAATGTGGGGGAGAACAACAACTCTACACACTTGAGGACATAAAGGAATATTTGAGGAAAACAATTATTATCGAAGACCATTTCACAGATGTTAAAAAATGTATAGCATCGGTGGCACACTTACAGCGCACCACAAGCTATGACCTCCTGAGTAAAAAAAATGAGATGGCGCTTAAAAGATCATATAATGAAATGGCGACAGTCTCATCCCAAGCAAAAATAAACACACCACACTGGGTGCTCTCTGTTCTTCTGACTCTTTCACATGGATAGGTTAAAAGTAGGTACTTTAAACATTAACGGGGGCAGGGATAGGAAAAGACAAGCCATAGTTGTACAATACATTAAACAGAAAAACATAGATGTCGCTTTCCTACAAGAAACACATAGTGACAAAGACAACATGACAGAGTGGCAGATCAGGTGGGAAGACCAACTCCACTTCAGTCATGAGACAAATTTCAGTACCGGGGTAGCAATCTTAATTTTAAAAAGATTAAGATTCCGTCCACACGAAGCCGGTGCGTTCCCTATCCGATCATTTTTTTCGTAAACACGGCGTCGTCTCAAGAAATATCTGCGTAAACATGAAACCACTGAAAACGGTGTTGTCCATTATCACTTGTTGCTCATAACAGTTGCATAGAAACAATAGATTTTGCTGTAATAAAGCTAGTAGGCTTTGTAGCAACACGAACACAATCATGTAGTCCGCCATTATTGTTGTTGCTGTTACGTGTGACGCAGCCGACACGTGATGTGATGACATCATCGTTTCACAAAATATATGGATTGGCCGTACTCACTTTGGGACCCGGTTTCAAAAAATAGCGGTTTCAGTCTCCTAAAACGCCGGATCCGTGTGGACGAAACGCCAATACGATAAAAAATGTATACGTATACAGCGAAACACGTCTCCGTGTGGACAGGCCCTAAAAGTAAATGTAACTAAAAGCATTGAGATAGAGCAGGGCCGTGTAATAATGGTACAGTCTGAAATTAAAGGGCAATTTTTTTTATTTACAAATGTTTATGCCTTAAATAAAGGAAGTGAGAGAGTGAAAACATTTTATAAAATAAAAGACTTTTGCGATTACACAACACGGTGACAACCACATTGTAGTCATGGGTGGAGACTGGAATTGTACAGAAGATTTTACAGTAGATAGGAACACAGAAGAACCGCACTCTCAATCTTCTGATACCCTAAACAACATAATCAAAACATGTGGACTAGTAGACCCTTGGAGAGAAAAGAACCAGGGAACAAAACAATACACATGGATAAAAACCACTGAAGAAAGAATATGTGCTGCAAGACTAGATAGATTTTATGTTACAAAAATTTACAGAAATAAAATTCTAACATCTGAGTTCTATTCATCCTAGTGGTTTTTTCGACCACCACATGGCTACAATAGATTTTACACTGTCCGAAAAAAACAGAACCTCGTTTTTACTGGTGTTTTAACTTAAAACTGCTCCAAGATCAAAATTTCTGTTTTAAATTTCTAATCTTTTGGGAGGAATGGAGAAGAAGGAAAGGGAATTCACATCCTTAGGCACATGGTGGGAGGTGGGGAAAGTACAAATTAAACTAGTTTGTCAGCAATATACAGCACACACAAATGCAATAAAAAAGGGGCAGTTGAACAATTGGAGAGGGAGATAACAAACACAGAAAATGAGATACTTGCAAAAAACGAAAGGGAAAAAAGAAACTCCTTAGAACAAAAAAAGAAGGCACTAAGCTACTTTTTACATGAACAGGCCAAAGGAGTCCTCATAAGATCACAAATCTCCAAAATCAAAGACATTGATGCCCCAACCACCTACTTCTTTAAACTGGAACGGAAAACCCGACAACAGAACCAAATGCTGTACTTAAAACGCCCAGATGGCAGCACAACTACATCCTGTGAAGAAATGAGAGAAATTTGCAGTGGACTTTCATAAAGACCTTTACCACCGACCCGCAATGCAGTGAAGAATTAATGAAGGATCTACCAAAACTAACAGAAGAGCAAAGGGAAGCATTAGACACGGACATCGAACTTCAGGAACTAAATACAGCAGTAAAACAACTCTCTACTGGTCGAGCACCGGGCATTGATGGACTCCCAGCCGAATTTTACAAACAGTTCTGGGAAACACTGGGAACAGATTTACGCAAGGTTTTTTACTGGTCTTTCAACAACGGGAAACTACCTACAAGCTGCACACGGGCGGCTTTATCTCTGCTTCCGAAAAAAGGAGACTTGGGTGTTTTAAAAAACTGGAGACCTGTGGCTCTTTTGTGCACGGACTATAAAATATTATCGAAGTGTTTGTCAAACAGATTAAAAGAATACATAGGCGAAATAATACACACAAGCCAGACTTACTGCATACCTGGATGCACAATAATAGACAATGTTTATTAAAATTGTTTTTATCTTTAGACCAAGAAAAAGCATTCGACAGAGTGGACCACACTTACTTATTTAACACACTGAAGGCTTTTGGAATGGGAACAAGGTTCACAGCGTGGGTCAAAGTAGTGACATCGGCTTACGCAGACAATATACTGGTTTTTATCACCAAGCAAGAAGACATACATGTCCTCTTCAATAGCCTAAGAACATATCAGGCCACATCCTCTGCACATGTCAATTGGAGCAAAAGTGAAAGTTTAATAGCAGGTCAGGGGCAAGAAAAACAGGTTCCCAAACTCCCAAAGAACATGCAATGGGGAAGAACAGGCATTAAATACCTGGGAATATATTTAGGGCACGAGAACTACATGCAGAAAAACTGGGAGGGAGCGGTGGAGAAGGTAAGTGCAAAGTTGTCAAAGTGGACCTGGGTCCTGCCACGGCTATCCTACAGGGGAAGAGTACTGGTGGCCAACATTTTGGTCGCCTTGATGCTGTGGCACAAGTTCACTGCACTTGAACCACCAGAAACAACAGTCAGAGAGATTCAGAGAAGGATGGTGGACTTTTTCTGGAACGGACAGCACTGGACACGGGCGCCAGTTCTCTACCTGCTGATACAAGAGGGAGGCCAGGGCTTAATCGATCTACAAAGCCGAATATAAACATTCTGTCTTCAGGCAGCGCAAAGACTGCTTTATGAGAATGAGACAACATGGACTCACACAGCATGTCAGTTACTTCAAAACGTCGAGGATCTAAAATACGACAGACACTTGTTCATCATGGACTTAAATGAGATCAATACATCAAAAACATCAACGTTCTATCAGACAGTTTTAAAGGCGTGGTCTTTACCCCTGAAAGTCAGCAGAATGGGGGACCAGCCAAGAGCCACTTTTTGGCAACCCACTGTTTCCAGCAAAAATCCTAAAACCAAGGAACCTACGTCAGCACTTCCAAAAAGCTGGAATTACAAAACCTGGGGACTTGAGGGCTGGTAGAGACGAAAATCCAGTTAATCGAATACTGCAGAGAATAATGAGAGAGGTGATTCTAGCGCTGCCTCCAGAATTTAAGGAGGCTTTAAAACGGGACTCCGGAGGGGACCAGCAACCTTTCCCCCCTCTCTCCATCTCTATTTTCAAGTTACCACAACTGACGGTTGTGCACAGCTGATCTGCAGTGGGGGATCGTGCACGAGGCCGTGACCACAAATCGACCCCACCGTAGCTACAACATGCCCCTTCTGTGGGAGGGAGGAAACTATAGAGGACCTCTTTTTAAGGTGTGAGAGGCTAAGCCCAATGTTCAACACCCTAAGAGAATGGACAGCGAGTTTTGAACAAGCCTTAACGGAAGACTTGTACATTTTTGGCCTGAAATACTCAGTTGCAAACAAAAAAAAGATCTGCATAATAAATTTTTTAATTGGCAAAGCAAAACTGGCCACATGGCTCACAAGAAAAAACTAAATAAAGAATGATGGCGCCCTAAATCCAGAGATCAAGGTTAAAAATTCTTGTAAAAACTAGACTAAAAATTGAATTTGCATATGTAACAATAACACATAAGCTGCAAAATTTCCATGAAGTTTGGGGACAAGGGGAAATTTTATGTAGTGTAGAAAATGATTTCCTTTTTTTAGTCTTCTAATATAGTTATATGCACAGTATATAGAATTGTCATCTTATTTTATTTATTAACCATTCATTGTATTTTGGTCGTGTTAATGCTGTATTATGAACTTATGGTGCTTTCACTCCACTACCGGCTTAAATGGACTCTAAGATATTTGTGCTCCTTCTGGACTATGACAAAATCAAACCAACAGACTTATATCCTGTGATTATACATTTATCGATGCCCTCTGTCCACTATATCTTTATTATTTTTCTTTTCAATTTTTTTTTACTCCGCTTACTCATGAATGTTAAATTGTTCTCAAAAAAAAAAGGGGGGGGGGGAAACCTGGTATTATTAGGTGCAAGTGTGTACATGTACTGTATATACAGTGGCTTGCAAAAGTATTCGCCCCCCTTGAATTTTTCCACATTTTGTCACATTACAGTCACAAACATGAATTAATTTCATTGGAATTCCACGTGAACGACCAATACAAAGTGGTGTATACGTGAGAAGTGGAACGAAAATCATACATGATTCCAAACATTTTTTACAAATAAATAACTGCAAAGTGGGGTGTGCGTAATTATTCAGCCCCCTTTGGTCTGAGTGCGGTTAGTTGCCCATGGACATTGCCTGATGAGTGCTAATGACTAAACCGAGTGCACCTGTGTGTGATCTAATGTCAGTACAAATACAGCTGCTCTGTGACGGCCTCAGAGGTTGTCTAAGAGAATATTCGGAGCAACAACACCATGAAGTCCAAAGAACACACCAGACAGGTCAGGGATAAAGTTATTGAGAAATTTAAAGCAGGCTTAAGCTACAAAAAGATTTCCAGATCCTTGAACATCCCACAGAGCACTGTTCAAGGGATCATTCAGAAATGGAAGGAGTATGGCACAACTGTAAACCTACCAAGACACGGCCGTCCACCTGAACTCACAGGCCGAACAAGGAGAGCGCTG